>NC_058091.1:282243333-282545625 GCF_020171115.1 Neogale vison
AGCCATAGATGCCAAAACAAATGTTTCTGATATTGAATGTGTGCTCATTCTGTGATATTTTTCACTTACCATGTGAATATGGCTGCTGGTTGAGGATGGAGATGTTGATGAAGAAGACAGTGATGTCTGGTAAAAAGCCCATCATCAAAATACGCCAACCAACTAGGAAGAGATCTGCTTCAAGAAACATAATAAAAACTAGACTTGGTGAAGTCAAAGGAATTCCGTGAGATATACCTATTTGCTAAAAGTAAGAGCAAAATCTTCATCTGTAATATCAATTCTTCACATACAGCAACAAGTTATTCTGGACAGGAATCTACTTGAAATAATTTTCCTTATATGGGTTTCTTCTCCTTAAACTTCTTTTCTTTTTAAATATTTTATTTATTTATTTGACAGACAGAGATCACAAGTGGGCAGAGAGGCAGGCAGAAAGAGAGGAGGAAGCAGGCTCCTTGCTGAGCAGAGAGCCCAATGTGGGGCTCGATCCCAGGACCCGTAGACCATGACGTGAGCCAAAGGCAGAGGCTTTAACCCACTGAGCCACCCAGGCACCCTCTCCTTAAACTTCTTAAAAGTATTTATTAATGTAGGTGAGATTGTCAGTCTATGGTCAGAATTAGGGGAAAAGTACAGAATCTGTCTGAGAATGTATCTTCCAAAGAAAGTTAACTACATATTTTTTCTGTTTTTAATAAATTTGTCAAAAAATTTGTCTATTTGTCTAAAAAAAGACCTAGTGTGTCAATACTTCACTTCAATTTAAAAGTCAAAAATATCTCTGACCTTCCAAAGTGATTACCCTACAGCATAGCCAGCGAGCAAGGGCAATTGAAGAAAGGAAACTACCAGGTTCCAATAAGTCAGACACTCCTCACTCTACAAGGATGCCAGTATTTTTGGAAGAGTTGAACGAAGGTGAAAGAAGATAAAACATGAACACAATGGTGAGGCAGAGGCGTTTACCAGGATCGTGTGCACAGCCCTTGAAGTCTGGGAGTGGGAAGACAGCTAAGCAAATGTCTCTGAAGCGCTCTTTTCGGAAATCAAGTTTGTGTAACTGGACAAGACATGTGGCACAAGTCTGTGCAATTAGATCACAAGAGCCTCGTACCACAAACATAATTATTAGCAGCTGTTTTTGTTGAATGGCAGGTTAGAGGAACAATAAAAAGAGGAGTTGATGATGATGAAAGAGGAAGGGCGTGAAATGATGGGACTCTTCTAGGAGCTTTTAAGTCTCCACATAAAGAGAAGACTCTGTCATCCTCTCTGAACTTCAAGTGTTGACTGAGAAAGCAAAGAGGGATGAGAAGGCTGTTTGTAGGCTAGAGGAATAAAGATAGCATCTCCCACCATGTCAGAAAGCTGTTAAGCACTCAAGGTGAAAACATCCCTCAGGGTTTTAGAGTCAACAAGGACCTGTTTATATTTGGACATTTGCAGCAGACTTCATTGCCTTAACATCCTTGACCAAGTTTCTGAAGCAAAGTACATCCAGGGCGTGGACTGAGATACTAGGCTCTATGGTTAGGGGACTTTTTTTTTTTTTAAGCTTTTCAAACACACGTTCTTAGGACTGCACACTTATGTAAGGAGAGAGAATAAAGTGGTCCTTTTGTTGTGGTTGAAGCAAGCGGAATTTAGTAGGAAACGACTGGGCAGAATAATTCTGCACTCAGGGTTGTGATTTCATTTTTTTCTTTCTCTTCTGATACCACGCAAGTCACAGCTCTTTTTATGCTTGGTAGGTGGTTTTACACAATGAACATGACATTTTAAAAAAATTTTTATTTATTTATTTGACAAAGAAGAGACGCAGAGAGAGAGGGAAGACAAGCAGGGGGAGGGGGAGAGGAAGAAGCAGGCTTCCTGCTGAGCAGGGAGCCCGATGCAGGGCTCCATCCCAGGACCCTGGGATCATGACTTGAGCCAAAAGAAGATGCTTAATGACTGAACCACCCGGGCGCCCCAACATGTAATATTTTTAAAATATTTTCATAGGGTAATATTTGGTAATCAGTCTCTTGAGGTAACAACTCATTACTTTTGAGTTGAATATATATATACACACAAGAAGAATGTGAGGGACCAGTCTCTGGGTCCACTGGAGACCATGCTGAGAATGGGAAGACAAACTGGGGCAGTGAAGGGGGACACTCTGCATTCCTGTCTGCCCTGGAAGGTGAACAGGAACTGGCTTTGGATTTTACCTGAGTACTCAGAGTTGCACTGGCACCCTCAAAATAAGAAGGAATCCCTGCCAATAGCTTTCCCGCCTTTCCTCTTTCCAGAGGAAAATAAGTTTGCCAAAGTTGCAACAGGTGCTTTGCACATGAATTTATGGAGATAAATGAACTAATTTGTTCCATGATTATCTACTGGGCATCTGCTGGTCAAGGTGCTGATAGTACAGATGTGGCCCACAGGGAGAAACAGAAGAGTCATGCTTTCAATAAATAAACTCAGGGCAAATGGAGAATCTTCCTACCTCTGGCCAACTTCACTCTCCTCATTCTTCATCATAGTTCTCACTTCTGCCAAATGACCCCAGATCAGAGTTTTGAAAGAATCTGAAATCTGCATACTGAACATTTCTCCTTGATAAGAAAATTAGTCCAGTTCTTTTATCAATGCATCAAGAATTAAGTTCAGCAACAGAGTAGGGGTAACCTATCCATAAATAAAAATTGCTTAATAGAGTTCCACTCCTGAGCCCCATTTCCATGCTACCATAGTTTAGTCAAGCTTTATGAGCTTTTTCAGGGCATGTCTATTTTTATTTATTTGATTAATTTTCTTAGTGTTTACAATTGTATTTAAACTGGTCTGTTTGTATAAGACAGATGTGCATATTTCTATTCATCTATCTATTTAATAACACTGACCAAGAAATGGATACTGTATTATGGGTTCTGAATTTCTGGGTCTGTTTTGGTAAAATGTGGAGATTTTAAATATATCTCCTTCTAAAATTAAATTATGACACTAGATTTGAAATCTCTTTGGACATCATTTGTAAAGCTTCTTATATGAAAACAAACAGAGTTTACTTTGAATCTTACCCAAGAATAATCTACACTGAAATATTTCAGCCTGTAGTAAATTAAATTATATTACAGTCAGAGTTTTCTTTTGGTCATCTAGAATTAGTAGGAGAGGAGGAAACATTTACACTAGGAATTGAATAGTGTGAAACTACTTAATGTTACTTGTTCTTCATAGATGTTTCAGTTAATTTACTAACCTCACTTGCTAAAAAGCCAACCACTTTACCTAGAATTGTATTTTGCCATTTTCATGGCTATCTGACAAATTATTTTCAAATTTCTAGCTTCCATTTTTCCCTGTGCCATATCTATGCACCAAAATTTTAATTACCATGAATTATTAAAAATTATCTTATTTCAGTTGAATTTAATAATTATTTGACAATACTATATAAACTAGTCTGAACTGAGCAAGTCCATTCAAATTCTCTCTTAAAATTGATTTTTGAATCGAATAATATTAATTGAGTCTTCTGGGGAAATGTTTTCAGATTTTGATAAATTAACATAAACAGAAACATTTCTTCAAAACATAATATTGTGGCATTTTTTCTGGCATAACTGAGGTATGCTACAAAGAAATTTAAGATCACTTTTCTTGGAATACTATTTTCCCCCAAATTTTTAAAGGTTTTAACAATTTCTTTACTTGAAAGAGCAAATTGAAACATTTGCAGTTTGCATGGTTTGGATCAAGTCAGTTCAATCATTTTATTTCTCTCGGTGTTTCTCCTCTGTCAACTTCTGGGTTTTGGTTTTCTGTTTATTTCTTTCTATAATCTGGATCCTAGAAATAATATATATTTAAGAACTCAAGTACATAGTATTTGTAACCTATCTTCTAGTCTTAAATATTAAACTTTCAGCATGTTTTGATGAGAAAAGTTTACTAAGACTTACACAAAGAAGAGTATAAAATAACACCTGTCTAAAATATGCATATATAATTCTCTACTTAGTTGACTCTCAGCATTGTTTTTTAAGTTCTCCAAAGTGTTCCTTTTGATTATCTGGGACCACGACCTACATAGAATCTTCCTTTATAAACCATCAGTTTTTATTTTCAAACTTGGATCACATAGTTCATGTTTTCTCTTAAAAGATATGTGCACTTTCTCAAGAGCATACTATTTTATTTTTCTTAAAAGATTTATTTATTTATTTGAGAGAGAGGGAGAGAGAGAGCATGAGTGGGAGGGCAGAGGGAGAGGGAGAGAGAGTTCCAAGCAGACTCTGTGCTGACTGTGGAGCTCGATGCAGGACTCAATCTCCTGACCCTGAGATCCCAACACAGATGGAAACCAAGAGTTGGTTGCTCAACCCACTGCACCACCTAGATGCCCCAAGAGCATATTATTTTAAACCAAACTAAGCATTGGTTTTTAAATAAGATGTGCTATTGAGATAACTCTTGGTCATCATTCACCATGGGGAAAAAGATATAATGTGCCCAAAATAATTCTTCTTGTCTAATATTTTCTTTGTAGATAGCTATTAACTCAACATATAATGAAAACAACAAAAATATTCAGTAAGGGTTTAAAAATCATACATAGCATTCCATTTCTCATGTATAATGACAAAGAACAATAAAGGATATGCACTGGGTTCTAATATCAATCATTAGTTGCATCTCACTAGAGAAGGAATAATATACCCCCCATCCTCTGCAACCCCACATGTAGCTAAGGTAACAGTATCTGTTCTTAGAACATCTCCTCTTCTCCCATGTTGCTTTTCTGATGTTGTCTATGCTAGAATGTCAGACTCTTAGATGGAGTTTCTATCTTTGTTTTTATGCTTTCTCCAAATACCAATTTCAAGTACCAAGAAAACACTTTACATTAATTTCTATGAAAGCATTCCTTCCAATATGCTCTGCAAAATACTGGCGATGTCCTTTAATTCATGATCCAAAATGAATGTGTGATGCTGTCTTGTATTTCCAGCCTGAGACCTGTATTCTTTGCCAGCTGCATGTTGTGGCAACGGCAGGGCAGTTCTATGGACTCTGGGGATACAGAATCACTTTAACCTTGGTGTATGGCCAAAAAGGGGAAATCTTCAGTCCAGAAGGCCATGAGCTTCCCATCTTGATTAAGCCCCCTTTTCAGCAGAAGCCAGAATTCCTCATCGCCAATATCACAAGTCACAGAAATACATAATTTCATATATGGTAAATTTTTGGTTTGGCCAGTATATAAAAAGCAGGCAAATTGTCTTTCCACACAGTTAGATAAAAATATATATACTAGTAGTAGTATTTATATTTCTTAGCAATATAATTACCCACTATTTAAGTATCGATGGAAAAAATCTTTGAAAGAGTTAAGATGATAATTATAAATTATTTCATGCCACATTGAAAGCTTGGAAAATTTACAATACATGTGTTCAAAGTGAGCCTGAGTTTGAATCCTAAAACTTGTTGTACATTAAGTATTTTAAACTACTTAGGGCTGTTCGTGCTTAGCGAATTTGTGAACTCTTCAATGCATCAAGTAAGACTTTTTCTTGCCAGAAACCCAACACCAAGATGTGTTCTACTGACCTACTTTATTGTTTTCATTAAATTGAGGAGAAAAGATAGTCTATATTATATGTAATTATATTAAGGAAATTCATAAAAACTTTAGTAAATGTAGACATTTTATAGGAATGTCTTTAGGCTAAGTATCTGTACTGATAGGGTGCTCATTTAGTGAAATATGCCATGAAGTAATTTCTTCAACCCTTTCTGTTGGCTTTTAAGTTTTTCTTCCTTTATAAATAAAACACAGTGGTCAAGCCCAACTAGAATGAATTATTTCTGGGTAATGAACAAGATAAATTAGTCTATAAAACATTAAGTGGATATAAAATTTTTGCCTGGCTGCCAACAATTTGTAAATGTTTGTAGGAGCCTCATGGTGTAGTAGAAAGAACATGGACTATTTCAGTCCTATGGTAATCTTCTAGAGGTGCTTGGTAAGCTCCTCAGTGGCCCTGGATCTCCTAGCGTCTTCTACTACAGAAGAGAACCAGAGATGAACCAGACAACTATTAGATTTTGCCAAGCTCTTCTCAGACTCTACAGTTTACTAAAACCTAAATTTTTCTTTTTCTCTCTCTTCTTTTTTAAGATTTTGTTTATTTATTTGACAGGCAGAGATCACAAGTAGGCAGAGAGGCAGGCAGAGAGAGAGAGAGAGGAGGAAGCAGGCTCCCTGCTGAGCAGAGAGCCTGATGCGGGGCTCGATCCCAGGACCCTGGATCATGACCTGAGTCGAAGGCAGAGGCTTTAACCCATTGAGCCACCGAGGTGCCCCCAAACCTAAATTTCTCTTAACCCTTATATGATCTAAACTTTTATCATTAAAAAAATGAGATCAGGTTTTCTTATTTAGTAATTTTAGTTGATTTTTGAGGCTTTAAAGTCTGTGCTTTAAATTAGACTGATCAGAAACTTAGATTGAATATAGAACACTTCTCAAAATAATCTTGAAAATTGAGGGATTTTTCGGGGGGGTGGGAGGTGAGGAAGTATTACAACTAACTTTCCTGCCCACACCTCCTTTATCACAGTAGATCTAATTTAGAAACTCAGTGGACTTTTACTAGAGCTAACACATTTCCAGTGCTATTTTGTATTCTCCATAGATTTTTTTCCAACAGCAAAAACATTGCAGTAACTGTTCCTTACTTTTGCACAGTTAGTATTTAACAGCCTTCCTGTATGTAATGGCAGACTTTCCTTCTCTCCATGGCTCAAGTGAAGAGACACATGACTCAAGGCCACATGAGGATTCTGTCAGGTTTGTTTCCCCAAATGTGAAATGCAGGAGGCATAATAAGATAGGGCCAAAGTTGGGCGTGGCTAGGATGCCCTGGATAAGAAACAAGGATTTCTAATTTTTTAAACTTATTCCTGAAGAACTGATTTTACTTAAAAAAATGGGGGAAGGAGGGAGAGGCAAAACTCTAAATAGCTTTATGACTTTATATAAAATATATTTTCTGGTCCAGAAATAAGTTGACTTTTTGGGAAGAAATATTTTCAGTATCTACTCTCAGCCTTACCCACAGCCTTCTTACCATTCAAATGAATCGTACTGGGCTTTTCTGATGTTATATTCAGCCTCCTTTTCTAAACTCTTGTTTTATGCTATTTCCTACCAATCTGTCCCATTGTAAAATGGGATCCAAAGTCAGTTATCCTGGGTCACAACAAATAACTCAAACATGTAAGCATTTTGTTGTTGTAAGCAGCTTGTTTGTTTTCCAGTTGCTGATGGTTGAGAATAACGGGCATGATTCCCATTTCTAGGGGCACACAAGCTTTTCTAAGTCTTTACTTCATGCAAAGTTAGTTATACTATCTTTTCTCACTTTGCAAGTTAGTTAAATTTATATCAACACTTACTGTGGACAATTCTCAAAGATTCCAAATAAATTCTCATCCTTAACAAACATTTAAACTATGTCTTGTCTTTGGGCATGCAACCCTGAACACACCCGATCTCATCTAATCTATGTCTCACTGTGAATATATCCTAAAAACACAGAAGGTAACGTTTGAAAACATGGCACTATTAAAATGTTGATAACTGGGGTGCCTGGGTGGCTTAGTGGGTTAAGCCTCTGCCTTTGGCTCAGGTTGTGATCCCAGGGTCCAGGGATCGAGCCCCACATCGGGCTCTCTGCTCTGCAGGGAACCTGCTTCCTCCTCTCTCTCTGCCTGCCTCTCTATTTGTGATCTCTCTCTGTCAAATAAATAAATAAAATATATTTTTTAAAGTTGATAACTAATTATTTCTTGAAATAATTCAATGAAGCAGATAAAAGACAATCTCTGGAGAGGGAAAAAAATAGAAATTGTCACATTTACGAAATCTATTTAGTAGAGAGACACATTAAATGACCATCTGCAAACATTTGTTGATCAAAATGGAAGACTTCAGCATCACATCTCATTTGCAATTAAAATGCAGTATGATATTAATCTTTAATACACTTTGACAATTAATTTACAACTGGGACTATTTACAACTGGGACTATCAAAAGTAGTTTCTGATACTTTTCATGGTAGGTCACTGACAATGGTTAAATTACAATACTGGTCAATTAAATATAGCCTTAAACTGAGGAATGTTTTAGAATCTACCACTATATTCCTCAATAAGACCAAGCTAATGACTGCATTTATCTTTGAAGCACCAGCTGAAAATGTAAAAGGTCACTGATCTTTAGCAAATTGAGAAAAATACCTATCTTCTTATTAAAGATGGTAAGAATTTTCTGCTAACATAGGTCCTGTTTCTGTCTGCAATTCTAAATGAATGTCAAGGGTATCCGAAAGAGTTATGGATGATGGAGAAACTAAATGTCTCTGTTGCACTATGCTGAAAGGGCATTTGAAACCTAAAACAGTTCAAGGTGGGCCAAGATTAATGATTAGCCCACTGCGGTGTCCTCTTTTTAAAAAGTGGTGAGATCATTCTAGAACAAGTATATGCATTGAACTCTGGGTGGAAAATATGGGATCAAGTGAATCCCTACTGATTTGTAGCAATTTCATGGCCATCAGTGTGACTTCAAAGGGGCCACAGGGTCCCTCAATTTTTTAGAGTTGTTGACACCATTAGCCCTCTGAAAACGCATGTAAAATACTTAAGGGAGTAAATGAAGGCACTTAAGTTTCAACCAACATTTGCATAACCTTAGTGAGGGGAAGAAAACAAAGATTATGGTAATCTTATTGCAAATCTTTAAAAACAAAAAAAGGTCTCTAGACAAAAATGAAGTGTATTTGTACACAAATTCCAAATCCACATAATTATCGTTAGGCAGATGCTGAGTCGCACACCTATCAAAAATACACAAAAGAAAAACCTAGCACTTCCTTTCCACACTCTTTAAAATTTTCATTGATGTTAAGCTGCTGTCATTTTTTGTGTCTATTCCTGTTTGTGGATCTGCTTCTCTGCACATGTTTCTGTCCATGCTTTTTCCTATCAAAGGCTTTCTCTGTCTCTGAATCATAGTGTATAGAACACTGTGTGGTCCTTGGACCAGCAGAATCAGCATTTCCTGGGAAATGGTAAAAATTCAAATTCTTTAGCCCCACCCCAGATCTACTAAATCAAAAATCTCAACAATCTGTATTTAAGCAAACTTTCCAGATGATTGTAATGCAGGCTCAAGTTTGAGAACCACTGGTATGAAAAACTGGCTGACACCCCACCATCCCGATTCAGCAGACAGTAAATACCTATTGAATACCCACTGCTCCAGATTCTATGCAATCCTGTGAGCTGTAGGCAATTAGCCCCAATTTGCAAATAAGGAAACCAAGATTTAGGAATTATAAATGACCTATTCAAGGTCATACAGTTGGTTAAGTAACAAAGCTGACATGACATGTTCAGCTAAGTTCTTTTGCTCTTTTAGAGGTATTTCCTTCCTGTTTACACCTAAACCTTTCCATTAATTTTGTCACATAAAATATGACTTTGATGTTCCCTTTAAAAATTGGTGTGTGCATATGTGTCTGTGAAGTTATTAGCTACCCTGTGTGTGTGTGTGTGTGTGTGTGTTTGTGTGCACACGTGCATGCACAACTATGAGTGAGAGACAGACAGTGGAGGGCAGTGTGGAGAGAAATGGGAAAATAAGTAGATAATACAAAAAATAAAACTAGTGTAACAAATGTTCCTGTCCAGTCACTCAATATAGAGCAATTAGATACATTTTGACATTCTTTCAAGACAGTTAACTTAGAGTCTAAGTGCCCTTTTTGAAATTGTTGAAAGTCAAGCAAATACGTAATCCCGAACAGGTGTGCTTAAACTAAGAGATACTAACATATTTATTACCCCTGAGCTATGTGCTCTTCTTTCCCAGTCAGTCTTCAAAAATCCATTCTCCTCTTCCATTTTGCATTCACCACTCATGGACTATTTTGCTGGGCACATGCTAACTATCAATTTGGTGAGAGTTTTCTACTCCATAATCTCTGTGAAGTTATTTGAGCTCATGCAACTATCCAGCAAATGAATAGCACCAGATGCTGGTTAAAGGTGACAAGACAAACTACTGTAGGAAGGGAGAGAAACTACAATATTAATTGAAATCAACTCCAACTAAGACAAAGGTGATAGAGGTTTTTAAGGGAGAACAGAGTGGGATTACAGGAAAGTGGAGAAGGTGATTAAAAAAGAGAGAGAGATGAGAGACTTTGGAAGTGAAATTTACAGAAGGGAGTAGGTAGGGAATTATTGAAAATGGTTTGGGAAGGTGGGTTGGGACAATGTATGATTTGTAAATGGACAGCACTGCATTTTCTTAAGACTCAGCATGGGACCTGAGGTCACCTTTAGGGACACAGCCTAGTGCAGGTGGAAGACAAGCTTAAGTTTGGTCAAGACTCTTAGCATAGTATTCAGGAAGATCCTTTGTGATGTGTGAGAGTTCAGCAGTTCACATAATGTGTTGAGACCTTAATTAATGTAACTCTGTTTCACATTAAAGAAAAATGAAAGCATTATTTGAAATATTCTTAATTATCATGATAAAAATTATTTAGAAAACTGCTATGTATTTTTTCTAAACATGACCTTATAAACCTAGAATCTGTTGGACTTTCTAGATGTAAAGTAGCATTTCACTGTCAATAATTATGAGTGGAATCAGGTTTTCAACCAATTCAAGGGCTATCAGTGAACTACCAGCTAAAATAATAATTGCTGTGTAGTTTTTTCCACATCAGTATTTATGAAGCAAAAGTATACCCCATTAGATCATTTGCAAATTATCATAATTTTTACAACATAAGAAAATTATTACATGTTTTATCATAGATATGAAAGATAAAACTAATGTAGCTTGTTCTAGACATAAACCTAAATATTTTTGTTTCCCCAGAATTCTGCACCATATTTGTGTAGAATGTCACTCTCTGGAATGTAATGGAGAATCTATCGAAAAGAGATCCTAGGATTTCTACACAAAACCTCATATTCTGGGATGCCTGGGTGGCTGGGTTGGTTAAGCAGCTGCCTTCGGCTCAGGTCATGATCCCAGTGTCCTGGGATCGAGTCCCACATCGGGCTCCTTGCTCGGCAGGGAGCCTGCTTCTCCCTCTGCCTCTGCCTACCTCTCTGTCTGCCTGTGCTCGCTCTCTCTCCCTCTCTCTCTGACAAATAAATAAATAAAATTTAAAAAAAAAAAAAAAAAAAACCTCATATTCTGTACTCAGAAAAAAACACCACCAAGTTTTGCCCATAATTTTGACTCAATTCTAACCAGATTTCATATTAAATCATCAGTTTATTTTAATGGAGGTACTCAGAAGCTCTTTAGAGCATTCTCCTTTCATACCAGAGAAAGTCACGAGAGATAATGTTGAAGTCCATTAGTCATCAAGAAAAGCATTACATTATCAGTAATCTCCATAAATGGACAAAGAAGTGAATGAACTTGGAGATGAAGGTGTCAAATTATTATTTAAATAAATAATGTCTAAGGAGCTGTAAAATTTTAGCCACCTAGAAAATTAATCTATATGGAAATTAATCGCTTTGTGTTAACTGTATAAGTATGCTTCTCTAAAATACTTTTGAAATCTACAAATCAAATGTTTGCTAAAATATGGAGAAGTATTCAAAATAGATAAAATGTTCCTTATCATTGCCTTTTTTATTTTGCTATCCTCAGCTTTATTCAGCAAAGCCTGATTTAGTGGAAAGAGAATGGGCCTAGATCCAAATACCAAATCTACCATACCCTAGGTGAATATATGTTCATCAATTTATTAATTTCTCCAAGGCCCAATTTCAACATGTGTAGAACATAATGCTTCCCGGATATATTTTGTGAGACACAGGTATGAATATTAAAGTATATGACACATGATAGTCACTCCCTTATCATCCTTGATTTTTGTGCTATTACTGTCTTTAAATTCAACTTACCCCCCATAGTGCTTTCCTTAACCAAGAATGTTGTCTTAAGACCTCACACTCTACATAACCTTTCAGATCCTATTTGAGAACTCTTTCTCACAATTTTAATAATAGTTGAAGAGACAGACATATATTATTTAGAAAATTTAAAGTAGTTTCAGATTTGTAATAACTGCTTATAAACAACTAATACTTATTTTTTGTAATTCAATGACTTTTCCTTTAAAGTATGCTCATTTGGGCATTTCCTTTTACTTTTATTTTCATTTTATTTGGATGTAGACTTATTATCTCAAAGTTTTACAAATTTGACAACACTATCAAAAGAAAAAAAACTCTGGAGGTGCTTGGTTGGCTCAGTTGGTTAAGCTTCTGCCTTCAGCTCAAGTTGTGATCCTGGCGTCCTAGCGTCGAGCCCCACATCAGGCTCAGATGGGAGTCTGCTTCTCCCTGTCCCTCTGCCCCTCTGCCTGATTGTGCTGTCTGTCTTTCTCTCTCTCTCAGATAAATAAAATAAAAATCTTTAAAAAAATTTTTTTTAAAGAAGAAAAATTCTGTATTTAATGAGTACTGAATGTTCTTTTACTCAGCCAGTTGCTAGAATAATCACTCATTGATTCATTCAATAAAAATATATTGAGCACATATTATGAACTATGTATATATACCCTGCTCTAATAAACAGAAGAAGATGACCACTGCAATTGCTATGGATCTTTGAGAGAGATACACACTTACAAAGGTATGATCTATGATGATTCTCAAGACCACACTCCAGGGTATGGCTACAAAATCTCTGAGGTGTATAGCATAAATGTGATAACACCTCTGGGGAGTTCCATAGGCTTTTTTATATCAGGATATAATATAATCTATGTGAGACACTTGACAACAATTCATGAGAAAGAGATTTAGTTCGGTGAAGTTAGGATTTGTGTATTACATTATATTAATTATAATATATTTCATCACATTAACTAAAACTATCAAGCTACATAGGATTATAATTCTGAGTAAAATATTTAGAACAAAATAATAGGACTGATTCTGAATTCATGAGGCTCTGACATTTCTTGAGCTGCTTCCATGTTTCACAACAGGTTCTGAAAAGTACATTCCTCACCCAGGACAGCACTACCACTACTCAATGAAGTAGAATCTACACTTTTACTGAGTGGTCCCCTTGAAGAACAACTGGTATGGAGAACCAACCATAGCTCAAATAAACACTGAATTCTTTTCCCTCCCCCATACCTATCTTTCTTTACTCCTTCATTTTTCTTTGTATAGACTATTCCTCCCAACTTTTCAAATTCTCACCTACTAAAATCCTACCCCTGAAAGGTTCACCTCAAACATCAACCATCTTCTTCAGGACAACAACTTTACTATTAAAAACCAAGACAATGTATTTTCTCTCTCATGTACCTCTCAGAGTATTTTCTCTGTATTGTAATTACTTTAATTATACATGTCCTTATTCTACCCAGTTTTAAAACTTCTTTAAGGTAAGGACTGCATCTTGTTTGTCTGTATCCTCCACAGTAAGAGTTAACACAAATCCTACATGTTGGTGCTTAATACGTTATTTAATTTACTCAAAGAATCTTTTAGATTTCTTTAAATATTCATATTTTATTCATTTAGGAGAGGATGATGGGATTTTGCATTTGTTTTTTACATCTAGCTTTCTCCTGTCTATAACCATTTTATTAAAGTTTTCCTTGCCTTTTACTTTCTCCATGAAAAAAATGTTTCAGGAGAAAGTTAATCACATTGGCCAATAATCTGTTTATTCTAATAGCCCAAAGAGAGAAGTAGTCTTGGACTGCCAGGAAGAAAATGGGTCAGATACTTCTCTTCTGGAGAATGATGAGAAGCATAAACTGGGAAAGAAACTTGTGAATGGCCCTCCTCAGATTAACTACTCAGTGATTCATCAAAACATAACTCATGCTTTGGCAAGCTAAAAGAAAAAATGATTTATGTGAAAATTGTGACTTCTAGCTTATTTCCATTTGCATTTCATCAGTTTGCAATATCCTCCCCATTACTATGGTGATGATGCATTCTTAACGTAAAATGTGCCATTAACAGGAGCTGATTTATGCCACATCACTTGTAACGTTGATAATCAAACTTTATTATTAAGGATTTCAAATATAATTGAAAATAAACTTTATAGTTTGCTATTATTTACTTAAATAAATTTGCCAAATATTGGATCTTTTTAGTATGTTTTTTAAAGTTACATATTTTTAGATAAAATACTTCCTATATGCCAAAATTCTTAGCATCCGTACAAGATGGTTGCTACCTTGAGTTACGTAACTCCCTAACCTCACTTCTTGTGACTTCCTGCCTTTTTCCCTGTTCTCTAGTTGGTAAGTCAAACATGATTTTTCTGAAAATACCGCACTGTTGCACCTTAATGTCCTCCCCCTTATGTGTTCCCACCTTTCTCACCTGGATGCTTCTTATTCAACCTTCAAAACCCAATTCAAGTCTCATCTCCAAATAATAAGTCTGCCTTGGAGCCCCAGCCAATATGATGAACTACATTTATTTTTGCCCCTTATGTCTTCTATCTTAGCTTTTACTATCACTTAATATGTTCTATCATAATTCTCTACCTATTTGTCTTTTACTCCCAATACGCATAGATTTTGCTCAAGGAAAGCCATAACTTGCTTGGCTTTATGTTCCCATTTCCTAAAAGAGTGCCGTTCTCCACATAGGTCTTCCTATGTTTTTTAACTGTGCAAAAGCTCTCAGATTTAGATTACCACCTGGTATATTCATCTTTCAAGAGACATCAAAACTGATGTGGTTAAAACTTTATGTAAGTAATAGAATTTCACTATAAGAATATGTCTTCAAATTTAGAAAATATCTGACTTATATGAATGAGAAATACAATTTTTGTTCCCTTCCATTAATAATATAATTTTCAGGTATAAGTTTCTTCAAGTAATAAAACAATAATTTATAACTTTTAAGATAATTATAGATTCACAAAAACGGTAAGAAATACAGAGAAATCTGTGTTTCTTTCACTTATTTTCCCCTAGGAGGTCTTCCTTCAATTGGCATTTAATTTTGCATCAAAATATACGAATATAGAATGCTAAGTCATTAGCCCAACAACCATCAAGTAAAATCCTGGTTCTCTTTTTCAAAAATACTTTCATAAGCAAACTTGATCATCCTTACCAAAGAACAGAGAACACTGGAGAGATTTTTTATTAAAAAAAATTGACAAGCCCTCTATACTTGAGCCCCTCAGAAAGTTACTTTCACATTAACAGATGTTTATCATAGAGACAGTCCTTGTTCATTACCACAAAATTATCAGATTATACTTTACTGACATATCCAAAAAATTCTTTTCAGAATTTGAAAAAACCTTAAATCATTTAGGTCTTCCCACTTTCTATTTTGAAGCGTAGTGAACTTTTTCACACTAGCCTTAACTGGTTGCAGAGTTGGTTAATTGATGGATGAATTCTTTGAATACTGAGTTCCCAATCTGTGCAAAGCAGAAAAACCCAGGGGTTTCCAAACTAAATATGATAAATCATGCGCGGTGCCCTCTCAAAAATGATTGGTCAAGGACTGAGGGACATTTGTAACACGTTCTTCCTTTTGTCACCTTCAAAAATCCTGCTTTAATCTTTGCTAAAACCATCCTTCAAACTTTTCATCCTAACAATTTTTGGTCACAAAAGCATACATAGGGAACAGCTAGCAATTTCCTAACAATGCTTTTTTCTTAGGCAAAATAAATACCGGCCTAAATATTTTGCCCAAGATTTCAACCTCTTGCCTTGCTCTGTGTCTTCTCTCTGTGACATAAAGTACATTAGATTCCCTTCCCTGATACTTAAAATATTTTCCTCTGTGGCACGCCTATTAAAGACTGTTATCTCTATGCATCACTTTGTCAGATGGTTTTCCAACAGGATTCCCTTGGGAAAGTGGGAAGGAGTGGGGAGATGTAATAGAGAGACAAATAGACATAGAGGGCAAAATAGTCTGAAAGCCAAAAGCTCAGGTGTTGGATCCATCATTATTGGCCTCTGTCACTTTATTTTTTATTTTTAAAAGATTTTATTTATTTATTTGACAAAGATCACAAGTAGGCAGAGAGGCAGGAAGGGGGCCGGCGGGGAGCAGGCTCGTTGCTGAGCAGAGAGCCCAATATGGGGCTCAATCCCATGAACCTGGGATCATGACCTGAGCCAAAGGAAGATGCTTTAATCCACTGAGCCACCCAGGCACCCCTGGCCTCTGTCACTTTAACATCTTATGTGTGAATTAGACAATCTCATGTCCTGTTTTTCATCTGTAATTAAGAAGAAAAATGTCTTCTTAGAGGACTGTTGTGAAAATTAAATAAACTACAAAAAAGTTTTTTTTTAAATATTTTATTTATTTATTTGACAGGCAGAGATCACAAATAGGCAGAGGGCAGGCAGGGGGGGGTGGGGAAGCAGGATCCCTGCTGAGCACAGAACCCAATGTGGGGCTTGATCCCAGGACCCTGGGACCATGACCTGAGCTGAAGGCAGAGGCTTTAACCTGCTGAGCCACCCAGGCGGCCCCAAGAAAGTGTTTTTAAAAATACAAATAAACAGATGTATTTGTTTGTACCTTAAAGGTAAAATATCGAATCCTTTCTCTATAGTTACCTATAGACCTTTCAGAGAAAATTGCCTCTAGATGCACCAACCAAACATGTGTATTAGGGAAAAAGGTTCTCTTATCTATCAGTTACAAATTCCCTCAGTTTTCAATTCTTTCTAGGGGGAAAAAAAAAGAAAAAAAGCCTTTGTAAATGATGATGGATACTGGATATCCTCCCAACCCAGAGTAGTGATTTTGTTATTTTAAAGACAATGTGGATGTTGGGATTAGTCTTTCTGTATCACAGAATGTCAACACATTTTCCAAAACTGAATTTATCAGTTAAATGTAGCCAAGGGATTTAGTTTATCTAAGTGTCCTACAAAGCAGAAATAGTTTACCACTGTTTTTACAGATTGAGGCAAATCTGACATATTATTGACATATGCTATGGATTTAATTTAATACCATAGTACAGATGTGTGCTCTGATAAGTTTTTGTGAAATCTAGGCTAAGATAGAGTTGTTTCAATATTTATGGGGTTGAAAATGCAGAGCTAGCAAAGGAAGCATTTTAATGAAAACAATATTTTTCCTTATATGTTCAGAGTAAAATATAAGGGAATTCTCTTAAAGACTTATTACCTGTTTCCATATAGTTGTTGTGTTTTTAGGCACACCAAAAGAGATTTGGGTTTTTTCTAATTTTTAATTTTTAAAAATTTATTTAAAGATTAATTTATTTGAGAGAGAGGAAAAAACGCATGGGGGGAGGAAAGGGGCAGAGGGAGGAGAGAAAGGGAATCTCAAGCAGACTCCCTACTGAGAACAGAGCCTGAAACAGGGCTCGATCTCACCACCCTGAGATTATGACTTGAGTGGAAATCAAGAACCGTTTGCTTAACTGACTGAGCCATCCAGGTGCCCCCAGTTTTTTAAATCTACTAATTTTAAAACTATCATAAATTAAAACTCAATAGTTCTGATTTTTTCTTTCACCTAAATGTATGTGACCCTTAAGTTTATCTTTTTTTGTTTTTTTTAATTGTATGTTTTAGGTATCCTAGAGATAACTTCAGTGGAAATCGGAGTTGTTGCCGTCAAAGCCATTAACAGCAACTATTATTTAGCCATGAACAAGAAGGGGAAACTCTATGGCTCAGTAAGTATTCTGCCTTAGTTTTCCAAGTCCATTGCAGTAAATCATTACCACAGTTTTGGAATGTTTCCCTCAGACATTGAAGAGCTTTGTTATCATTCTATCGCTAGTGAATAGAGCCACAACAGGCTGGTCACCAGAGTTTCGAGGGCTGGCAAGGCAGCTCTTACAATTCTGTAATTTCCTCTGTTGTTCACCCATCAGCCTACTACACAGGCTGTTGCTGGCATTCGTCAGTCAATGCTCTGAACTATTAATGGGTCAGACTCTCACGGAAGCATTTGGTCAGATTGGCACGGGTGCTACAGACAACTTGGAGAAGAATCATTGAAAACAAAGATCTTAAGTTGAGTAGGAAACCATACACTGTGTGTGTTTTAAAGCTGAAGATAAAACAGGGGCTTGGTATTTTGTATTCTGCTAAAACATGAGATGGGGAGACAGATTAAGAAATTCACTATTTGCGTGCCTTCAATCAACTCCATAATTTTATTTACCTAGACAGTAGTCATTAATTCCCTGATGTAGCTGGTATCCAGCCCATGATTAAGGTACATACACCTCTGTGTTTCATAGCAAGTATTAAGGAATATCACTTCAAAATGTGTAAGTAACCTTATTTTGTTGATTAGCGTAAGAACAATTGCACTGCCTACCCAGAGCCAGTGGCTCCCAAACTCGATCACAATCATTAGGAAGATTAAAACACACTTCTAGATTTTTTGATAATTAAAGCTGTCCCAAGATCTAAGAATTTGCATTTCTAACAATGTTCCAGGTATTCCCAATGCAACACTTTGATAACCCAACTTAAGGACCACTGGTCTGATTATAGAATAGTCTTGTATTTCATTTGGTCCACTCAGAACTGGGGAGTTAGGCACACACACTGTGGGCCAGTCCCTTTCTCTAGGGAACTGCCTTTTGCATGGCAGGACGAGAGAGGTGGTTAAAGGAATTTAAGATTTTTCCATTATGTGCAGTTCTGCTCCTAAGCCTAGAAGAGTAGTGGGCCATTTTAAAAGTGGTACCATTTAGGGGTTCATAGCATAATCACTTTTGAGGCATTTATTATTTATTTTCTTGAATGAACATGACTGAGTCCCTCCTTAATCTACTATTATAGGAATCACTGGGGGAAGGACCAGGTTTATGCTCTTTGCAGAGATACTAAAACACTAAGTCAAAACTTAGGTGCCCCAAAGAGGTGAGATACACCTCTAGCAGACTCCTAATCTCAGTTGTTTTTTAAATATTTACACCTTAGCTCAAATTTATCAGAATCTCTGGAGGAGGGACCTAGGGATCTACGTGTTTATAGCATGTAGGCAAATCATCAGCATGAAAGTCAAAAAAAAAGAAAAGGTCTTGGGTGTCTTAGGGGTCACAGTCTCAGGGTACTGAGTTCGAGCCTGGCATTGGGCTCCACACTCAGTGGGAATCTTTTTGAGTCTCCCCCACACACACGCTCTTGCTTTCTCTTTCAAATAAACAAATCTTAATTGCTCTATAAATTTATTTGGGGGAGTGAAAAATAAGTACTGCTGCTTTTTTGTACACAGCTCTGTGTATCTGCAAATATAAAATCATTTCAAATAACCCCAATTCTCCCAGTCTCTAAACTGCATCCCTTTTATTAGAATGAATATAATTATTCACATAAAAAATCATCTCTGTTTCGAAGCCATACAGTTTTAGACAAACTATGTTTGTGATGGTTCTGATAATGTTCAAAATGATGATCTAGTTCACAGAAACCCAGACACTTAAAAATACAGATATTTAGGAATTGAGAATTGAGTTAAAAAAAAAAAAAATTAAATCCCATGGTGAGAAAACCTATTTGAACCGCCCAGGAGAGGCCAACTTAAAGATCCCTACAATACCTTTGGTTTTGCTTGGGAAACGTAGAGCCAGAAGAGCAAAAGCCCCTATTCCTTAGCTTCTTATCTGCTTTAGTGTGGATCTAAGAGAAGAATGACATTTCTAAAGGCAGAGTTTTGAAATGAGTGGTTACTCTTCATCAGCAATTCAGAGTGAGATACTGGATTTATGGAATGAAGGAAACATGAATTCTTGTCCCAAAGATTCCCTTAAAAACACATGGCCACTTGAAACAAAGCCAAAGGACTATGGCTATAGAGTGGAATTTCCCAGGATCAAAGTCTCAGGTTTATACAATGAAGGTAGTGATAGTCACCATGTTTGTAATTTCTTTGATATGGTAATTCACGAAGTGAGGAATTTCATGTCCTAGTTTTCAATTACTTCTAGACCTAAGAGTAAATCTATTAAAATTCCAAGTTATGGAAAATTATATATTATCTACAAAATAGAGAAATCTAGTATTTGTAAAATAGGAAGACATACCTCCACCCCTCCCTGGCCTCTTGGTTATCTCGAATGATTATGATTTTGCTATAAGGTCTGTTTTCTTGTCTATATGGGTGTATTTATTATGGATTTAAAGGTAAAGTTTGCAAAACTGATAAGCTCAAGTTTTTTCTTAAATTCTGTTTTTCCCATGAGACCCCTGGTCATTACTCAGGGGGAAAAAAAGGGATTATAAGACTATTCTTTGTCGTTGACTCATCACAAATACTGTCAGAGAAACGTTTGCTTCTTAATAATCATTCTAGGCACTTAAGCCATGTCAGAGTCAAAACACACCAGCTTTTTAAAAGGGCCCTAACATGTGGTTATGATGATCAATTAAAATGAATCATGAGCCTTCAAACACAGATTCTGTTCTGTGGTTGTGAGTTTTACTCTTCTATTGTTGACACGGTGCATTAAATACATAACCAATGTACAAATGGCAACAGCAAACAAAACTCTTGAATTGGAGTTCTCTGGATGGTGTGTGTCCAACGGAAGTAAGTACCGTCATCACAGAAATAAAAGATTTTATTTTTCTCTTGCAGAAAGAATTTAACAATGACTGTAAGCTCAAGGAGAGGATAGAGGAAAATGGATACAATACATATGCATCCTTTAACTGGCAGCACAATGGGAGGCAAATGTACGTGGCATTGAATGGAAAAGGAGCTCCTAGGAGAGGACAGAAAACACGAAGGAAAAACACCTCAGCTCATTTTCTTCCAATGGTGGTACATTCATAGAGGAAGGCAATGTTTGTGGATGCAGCAGAACCAAAGGTTCTTTTGCCAGGACTAGTTGGTATTCTTCACGAAGACAGTAGCTCAAAAGGCAGAGACACATTGCAGATGTCTGCTCGCTTGAAAGAAAGGAAGTCTTTGAAGGTTTTGTACTCACTGCTGACATATGATGTTCTTTTAATTAGTTCTGTGTCATGCCTTATAACCGAGATAATAGGCAGATTAAATGGGATGGAAGTTACTCCTAAGTGAACAACATTGTATGTTGGCTGGGTTTTTGGTGAAGTTTTTGTTTCTGTTGTTGTTTTTTAACCTCTGAGATAGGACTGAAAGGACATGGAACAATCTGTTGAATGATCTTCGGGAAAGTTATTTATGGAATACAAACTCATATCAAAGACTTTCATTGCTCATGCAAGCCTAACGATTCAATGAGCAGTCAGACACGC
The DNA here is from genome assembly GCF_020171115.1 of Neogale vison. Classification (NCBI taxonomy): domain Eukaryota; kingdom Metazoa; phylum Chordata; class Mammalia; order Carnivora; family Mustelidae; genus Neogale; species Neogale vison. Next base: position 282,264,683 of record NC_058091.1, read on the forward strand.
AAGCATTTACTGGAAAGCACTTGGGTCACGTCATATGCACAACCAAAGGCGCTTTGGGCATGGCATCATGGAAGAGTTGGATAAGATTTTAAAAATGTAAACATGTTAGTGTAAAACTGTTCTAACAAACCAAATAGTATGGTATGCTTGTGCATTCTGTCTTCATCCCTTTCTATTTCGTTCTAAGTTATTTATTTAATAGGATGTTAAATATCTTTTGGGGTTTTAAAGAGTATCCTCAGCAGTTGCCCTCTGATTTACCTTTTCTTTTTCTTCAGCACACCACATGCATGTTCATGACAAAGTGTTTTTAAAACTTGGCAAACACTTCAAGAATAGGAGAGGAGATAGGAAAGCAGGGTGAGAGCCCCATGTGCTGTGAGTTAACTTAATATCACTTCTGCAATAAGAACCATCAACAATAAATATGACAGTGTCGTGGCACGGCTTGATGAGAGATATCTGCCATCATTTAAAAACATCTATCACTCCTAAGGCTTCCTTTCATAAGAAATAGACCAGAAGGCCAAGTCTTCTCTTTCAATACACCAATGGGGCTCCAAGAATATACTAAAAGAAGGAAAATTGTTATAAATAAATTTTAGTAGCCCAGCCTCATTATTTACCAACGACTTTTTGCCATGTGTCATGGTGGTTAGAGATGAAGAGGCTGTCCGCATATATAAGATCCCTTTATAAGTCCCACGTAGTGCATCTCCCCCAAAGGAAATTATCAAGGAATTTGAAGTGTAACTCTCCCAGGGGCTTAAACTGAGCAACTATATCCTGGTATATGTGTAACCATATACTGAAACCTGTTCGAGCTGTATGATCTAGTCTTTACAAAACCAAATAAAACTTATTTCTTGTCAATGTAAAGAGCTTTGGAAGACTCCATCATGTAATCATATCAAAATTCATTTTGTTAGAGCAGGTAGAGAAAACAATACATAGGAGTATACCAGTCATCATCACATTGTATTCCAGTAAATAAATACATAAGCCTTATTTGCAGTGTCTGTAGTGATTTTTTTTTAAAAAGTGTAGAAAAATACTATTTGTTTTAAATACTTTAAGTGATAACTATAAGATTATATTGATGCTGCGGTTTTATCTTCATACTTCTTGTTTTGAAAAGGTCTGTTTATTTTTACTGTTTGGACACAGTATTTTGGTACAAGGGAAAGACTCAGTACATGTGTCTTTTTACTAAAGTTTAACCTCTAGAAAGGCTGGTGTTTTGTGATCCTCTCTTATAACTTAATTGTGTCAATGCTTAACCAGCACTTCCAGTTAATCTGTTATTTAAGAATTAGTTTTATTAAGAAACTTACCATAAAGTCATCCCGTAAAAGGTCTTATTTTTTTTCATTCCTTAAAATGTCGGGATTTCAAAAGGTATGCAGTTGAGGCAGAGAGTTTTGGGCTTATGGCTAAAGTTGCATTTCATAGCACTTGGCTTCCAACTTGCTTCTTAACAAATCAGATTCTAAAAATGTTTAATTTTTGTGGTTGGAATCTGTATGTGAAAACATAATTGGTAACTGAGTCTGAGACCTCTAATGTAATGTATTGCTATCAGAACTAGATTATCTTTGCTCTTTTATTCTAAAATAATAATTGCACCTGACACATGAACACAGACCACCCAAAACCAAAATTAAACGTTTGGTGAGATAAATACAGGAATAGATGACTGCACGAACAGCAAACAGGGCACAAACTGGATTCATATTTCACACAGCCACTTAGATTACCAAGGAGACTATGTGTAAACAGACATCATTATCGGACTCCAAACACTAAAACAGCTTCTAGCAAAATATATCAAAGCTTACAGAAGCCAAAAATAGGAAATTACTATTACTCCAACACCACTCCTTACTCCAACACCACATACACACACACACACACACACACACACACGGACAAACAATTTGGTAAGGAGAAAGGAGATTCTCCTGCATTTAAAAATGGCATCTTTGCTTGATATTGAGGTAGAATTCTGATCCCCTTTGCAGCTGGTTTGTGCTAGTGAAGAAAAAGCACTTCCAGCCCTGAATATTGTATGTTTAAAAAAAAAAAAACATCATGATTTTGGGAGCTCAACCTCTGTGGGAAGTGTGGTCCCTGGCCACGATGTCAAGGTGTGTCAGCCACAAACGTGTGCCCATGTGAGTGTTGGTTCTGAGGAGACGCCTCATAAAGATATAGAACCCCTCCCTCCTCCTACCTCCCCAAAGGCTGAACAGTGTATAGTATGTTACATTTAAATAAATCAATAAAAATGCTGGGAAAAGAAAATAAAAATATTGTTCTGGTTTGTTTTATTAGCCTATAACGAACTCTACCTGCTAACAAAAAGAGAAATTCAAGTGTTCTGTGCATGGCAGGATGTGGTGAAATGCCCCACAGTCCCAAACAACAACAAAAGAAAAAAAAAATCATTCAAACATTTGTGAGTTTTCTTTAATGTTTTACATGTGTGAGTCAGCTATCCTTACTCTAATAACAACCAAATGCTTTAGATTTTTCCTAAGTATTCAGGTCCACCTAGTTTACACAGTGGATAAAGAAGGATGAATTGAAAACAAGGATGGCTTGTGAAACAATGAAAGACTTTTGGAGGAAAGCCAGGAGGCTGCAAACTCTGATTTCAAGGGGAGAGAGTAGGCCAATGAATTTGATTTAAAAAGTAGAGAGAGAAATCTATATAATTATGCAAGCTGGGTTCAGAGCACAAGCAAGGTTATGGACACTATCTAAATTGATCAGCATTAATGCTGCACAGTTCCAATAATTTGGATGTTGTTAATTCAGGATTTATGATTATGCAGCCAAAAAAAAAAATTACCTTGTCCTTATCAGTGAAGGCTCTAGCTGGTCCAAACTTTGTTTAAATAAAAATATCTGTAGGAAACCATGAAATACTTACAATACCTATTGCTTTAGAAGTAACCCATGTAATACAAACAAATACCGTGTTAAGAATTCTTGTCTGTTTCACTTGAGAGGACTTTTGCAACTTAAACAAAGCAGTAAAGAAAAAAAGAAGAGCATTTTGGAAGGATACTGGAAAGAAATGGGCAGGTCTGAGTTCCATCAGAACCAGGACACGAAGCGACTAAACTCTGCACTCATTTCCTCTTACCTCTGACTGGCTTTATTTGCTAGGCTACTGGTTGCCACCAATTTACATTTTTCCAACTCTTAAAACCCAAAACCTCTTTTTCTCAAGATCCCCAAATGGAAACATCTTAGGTATGACTATTATTGGCCAGGACTGGATAGCACCTCAACCTCCAGAGCAAATAGTCTGACAAGGCATAGGGACATTGGGATTGGCCCGGTTTGGGTCACGTGATCAGAGAGCTGCAAGGTGCAGGTTTTGGCAGCCCACACAATTGGAAGAAATGAAGAACGGGGTACCAAGGGAAGGGCAGTGCTGGACAGAGGCAAAAACAAAAAAGGCTCTTAGTTACACCTGTTTAAATGAGACCGATGACACAAACATATACCATTTTCCAGAACATGTATCATTTAATCTTATATTTTTCACTAATTCTAATTGGCCTTCATATAATTTGTTCAAATTGGAGACATTTCAAGATGTTCTTCTTTTATGTGTTTTTTTTATGAGAGAAAGATTACATTTGTTTTGTTTTCTTTTGTCTTGAAGCCAAGAGAATGACCCTGAATATAGTCAGAATCACTATAATTCTGCAAATTTTAAAGAATAATAATTGAGATGAATGCAATTTTTCACTAAATCAAAAGGTAATCCTACTATATATCAACCTCTACCATAATGACAGCAAAAGTATTTACCTCAAAAGTATGTACCAGTATTTTCAAGTTAATCAATATGTAGGAAAAAATCTGCAACTCAAATGCCATTTTTTTAATGTAGAATAAAAAAGAAAGGAAAAAAAACCTGTTTTATGTCTTCTACTATGCCTTGTATGCATTCACTATGTGACAAAAGAAAACTTCATAACATGCATTTCTGTCTTTTGCTGATTAGAATAAAACACAAAATACTCCTGCAAGTGAATAACCTAGTGAAAACAACTTTACAAACACCACATCTTAGTTAAAGTGGAATAATCATGATCAAACTAATGAGATCAAAGGAATTGGTTTCATTCCTAAGTGGCTCATAATGAATATTTCCATGTGGCTGCTCCATGGTATCAGCTAAGGGCAACAATTCTACACTCAAAGAGAAAAGCCATATGTCAACCATATATGCATGTGGCATGTATTATCTTACACATTTTTATTATCCTCTACAAAAGAGCCTATGTTCATTTTTTAATATAGGCAATTGCATCCTCTAGAGATGAGCACAGCAAATGAAGAATCAAAACATCCCATGTTCCTCATTACAACTGTAAATTGAACATATGCCTTCATACAACTTAGGCAGTGACCCCAGCTGTAGAATAACCAACTACAGTGAGGTCTTAACCCTCCTAAAGTTTGTTTTTAATTACCTTATACACATCGTAAATGACTAAATAATCTTATAATTTTCTAAATTAGTTATCATTTCTGTGCTCAATTTAAGCTGCTGACAATGCAAATATTCCCAGGTCTTTCAAGGAGCAGTAAATTAAAATCAGTGTTTCATAGGTATTATAAATCAAAAAAAGACTGCCTTTTATGGTTACGGGAGGCATTTGGGTTAGAGGTCGCTTATCAATTCAATTCAACAATAAAAATATTTTAACATCTGGTATTTAACTGTCAGAATTTTCCATACCCATTGTTTTCAGTGATATGATGAATATTTTCAGACATTAACAATATTTAAGCCAATATCTGTGAAACTGATATAAGAAAAAAAACTGTTTTTTAGGGAGCTTTCCAACTAACAAAAGAAAAACACTGAAAAATGACATTGCAAATAAGTTACAAACAATATCTTATTTGTTTCCCTGATAAATTGATAGTAAGTATAAAATGTATTTTATAATGCAAGCTCAACCTCATGCAGGAAACAAATGAAATTTAATAGGATTTTTAATAGAATTTTTAAAGTCAGATTGGAGAATTTTCCTCTTCATCCTACCCTAGGAGAAAGTTCTGCACTCCATCCTCTAAAATCTCCTAAGAAATAGTCAAATCACCACATTATCAACCACGTTTTCTCTTTTTCCTCATTCTTAACTCTAGGTGATATTAAATAGCTATGTGAAATCTATTTCCTTATTAAACTCAGAAGAAGATAGATTTTATTTGGACCCATACCTGCCTTCAGTTGCTTCAAATGAGTAAAAGACTCCATAGTAATGTTAGTAGAGGTTGTTGGAGGCATCTAATATTGAGTACCTCGAACTGTTATTTTTGCTTTTCTGATTTTATTTATTGTTTCATTTCTATTTCTCTCTATGGTTAGAAATATTCCCTAGTGATAAAATTTGTGCTTCCTAATCATTGAAATCATTCACTCTCACTTTCGAGAAAAAAGAAAACCAAAACTGAAACACAGGACCTGTTAGGGGTTGTAGTCCAACAGCCCCCACATCTTAGAATGTAGACTTATTAGGAAACAAGGCCTTGGGGTGCCTGGGTGGCTCAGTCGTTAAGCATCTATCTTCCACTCAGGTCATGATCTCAGGGTCCTGGAATCAAGTCCCGGATCAGGCTCCCTGCTCAGCGGAAAGTCTGCTTTTCCCTCTGCCTTTCCCCACTGCTTATGTTCCCTCACTCGCTGTGTCTCTCTCTGTCAAATAAATAAACAAAATCTTCCTTAAAAATTAAAAAAAAAAATTTTTAAAGGAAATACAGCCTTTGCAGATGTAATTAGTTAAGACCAAGTTAAACCAGAGTGGACCCCTAATCTGACTTGTGTCCTGATAAAAATAGGAAACTCGGACACAGACATGCACACAGGGAGAATACCATATGAACACAAAGACCGAGACTGGGGTGAGGAATTTGCAAGCCAAGCAACAACAATGATCACCGGCAAACCACCAAAAGCTCTTCACTCACAGCCCTCAGAAGGAACCAACCCTGCCAATACCTTCATTTCAGACTTCTAGCCTTCTGTACAATGAGACCATGAAATTCTGTTGTTTAATGCACCCAGTTTGTGGTACTTTGTTATGGGAGCCCTGGGAAACTAAGAGAGAGTCTGTAACATAAGACCCACGGAACTCCCAGGAGGATGTCTGACACACCTGGAATCATAATGCTTTCACGTGATACACAGAACTGTTTGGCACCAAGCATCATATCAAACCACCTTAACCAACTCCTAAGCCATGGCGGCACTGCAAAGTCTAATGCATGGTTTTGCTCAATAAATCTTTACTTAACCCATAGATGAAATATTCCCCACAATGTCACACTTTTCCCCCAAATTTTGTAGTTTGCTCAATGCCCCAAATATGATAGATTCAAAAAACAACACTTGACCAAAGTCTCAAAATGCTAGTTAGATGAAACTGATGGAAGCCAGAAAACTTAGTGAGTTCACTCTCTAAGTAAACTTAGTGAGAAACGGACATACTTTCGGGAGTTCTGATATTTTTAAATCTTGACCTTCCTCGTTTACTAGAAGAACAACAAAATACAATCAATTTCAGACATACAAATATAAATCTACATATGGTAGCCCCCATTAATTCCCGAGGATTTATGACAATTTTAGGAATTAACATCTCATATGTGAAATATTTATAATTAGACTATAAAAGAGACAGGACTTAAAATAATGGAATTGGCTAATATATTGAAATTTATGCATCTAATGAATATTGCCCACTTCAGAGAACATTAGGAGACCATATTTATATTAATGATATTCTTCATCTTAAAATCAAATGTTCTCAATTCCTACCTCCTTTCAAGGGCATGAGATGATGCAAGTGACTTTCTGTTCCATCCCATCCACAGCGGTTTACACCAGAGATAGGTACTGTGCTCACACTCATTTACAATCCTAGCTTCCATCTTTGTAGTCTTAATTTTCCCAGTAGAATTACACAATTAGCTTTTGAGTCCAAATATATTACTGAATCAGTTCCTATGATCCCACAGTAGTTCAACCACCCCCCTTCTCCAAAAACCTTAGTAAATCCATCCGGAACCAACAATGTATAAACGAGGAAATGTTTGTGTTAAGTACCCAAAACTACAAGGATCTTTTGTAAATATAGTCGCATTTGCCAAACCGTTTCTCCTAATTTGTTTATTCCTCCTCCTTTGATCATTTACCATCTGAACTTCCATCTTCTTATGTACAACTAGTAATCAAATAAGCAAGAAGTCAGCATCAAAATAGCCAACTGCTATGGAAACAAAATGACTCCCAGATAACCCAGTGCTGTCAGTGCTTCATACAACCACAGGAGCATTCAGTGTTCAAAGTATCACAGTTTGGTTCCAGGATACAATGTAGCCCCATCACAGGAAAACTTGTTCAAAATTTGTCTCCTCTATCAAATGCAGTAAATCAGCTGACAGGTTGAGCTATCTCGTTCTGCTTTTATGCCCTAATTTTAAAAATGACAAGACCGAGGTTCGGTTTCTTTACTAGAGCTCAGTGCGAGGTAACGAATACAGGTCTCCTAACTCCAAAATCACTGTTCCCTCCATTATATGGACACTTGGCCAAGAAAGAATGAAAGAAATGAAGACCACACCATTTATAGCCCAATGTTTATATTTTGTTTCAGTGTACTTCTAAGGATAATGAAGGTGTTTCCTTCACTGACGCATCTCTCTTAATGGAGGTTGTTTGAGAGGAATAGCATACACTTTTGAATCAGAGAGAGATCCTTTTTAATCCGAGCTCTTCCACTCTCTGGCAGTGTAAACTTACAAAAGTAATCCCATTTAAGATAAAAATGAATGAGGGACGCCTGGGTGGCTCAGTTGGTTAATCGGCTGCCTTCGGCTCAGGTCATGATCCCAGCGTTCTGGGATCGAGTCCCACATCAGGCTCCTTGCTCGGCAGGGAGCCTGCTTCTCCCTCTGCCTCTGCCTGCCTCTCTGTCTGCTTGTGCTCGCTCGCTCTCTCTCCCTCTATCCCTGACAAATAGATAAATAAATAAATAAATAAATAAATAAAATCTTAAAAAAAAAAGATAAAAATGAATGAAAAAATGTGAATAATAATTCCTAATATTTGGGACAGTGGTAAAGATTGAACATTCGTATCTGCTAACTGTTTTCTGCAACAACTGGCAAGCAATAAGTGCTCAATACAAGTTGACTTTCTGCCCTCTCACTGGTCAATTGTTAATATTTATAGAACATTTCCTAATGTGCTAAAATAATGACTGGGTCACTTTCAAAATTTCCACATTTCTCAAGAAGATTACTTCGTTACACAGATTTCAGGTTTAATTCATGTATTATTTCTTTCTTCTCCAGAAAACCTTTTTCTGACCACTGACTAGATCATGAATGTATATTAAAATCATACTTCTCTCGGCACTGTTGATTACTGGGCTGTGGGCCAGCTCATGAGGAGGAACTTTGGTTCTAAAGTATAATTTTCTCCCCTGGGTGGGGGGGGAATGGGCTTTCTGAGGCATCAGAATGAAGGAGGCACAGAAAATATAAAAAAAACATATGCATGGACATAGCTTCCTTACTTCAGATATGGCGATGCATCGTCTATGGAAAGTCTGGTTTGAGAACGAAGAGGGACTGATGTTCACTTGGAAGAATAAATACCTTGAGCACAAGGGTTTCTAGTCAAATTCTAGGTGCTTTAGTATAGCAATGTTTTAGCAGCTTTTCAGCTTTTTGTCGACAACTAATAGAAAGCCTCACTTTCCTAGAAAGTGAAAGTGATAACTATCCAACCCACAGTGAATAGCAAGTACAAACAACCCCCCCACACACAAATTTTTCTCCACTGTGTAGCCACCTGCTTTATGTTTTATGTTTTATCCTTTTGCAAGTAAATTGGGAAAAGAGGGAAACTATGACTATCTATCCTCTGTTTCCAAGCAAACTGGTTATCTTTTAGAATCCTGCATACTTAATGGGTGATACACTGCCCAGGTCCCCTTTTCAGGACCTAGGCACTCATTCCCTAGATGCCAAAGGCAAGTTGCATGCTTCCCCTGGTCCCTGCTGTGGCAGCCTCATCCAAAGACCACTCAGCGTTAGCCTTGGCCCCTTGCTCAGTTGGGAATAAGGGTCATGCCTTACTTGATGGGTCATCCCTGTGGGATCAGCTGAGACATCTGTTGTGATTTCATCTCAGATCAACATTTTCCCCCTCTGCCTAGAGCTATTTACTTCACCTCTCACAGGTGTTCATTCTGAGAGCACACCCCCATAAACTTCCTACATGCAAATCTCCCATCACAGAGTCTGTTTCCTTTGGACCTAGTTCTAAGACTTCCTGTTAAGCATAGTTTGTTTTTAAGGTAGGGACTATTTGATAAAACTGTAGCAAAACAACTAGCCCTTCTTCTGAATAATGGTTGTCTCTGTTTTTAACTCAAATAACAAATAAATAGTAAGTCCACTGGAGAAACCTAAGGATACACACAGAATACTTCCTAGGAACAAACTGATGAGGAAAGCAGACATTTTTAGGACTGGCTTGGACAGAGTTAACAGCATAAGCGATTAAGACTGGGTTTGCAGATCTAGTTCTAGGATATGAACTACAGGCCCATGGGCACTATGCTAAGGGCCAACATCATGCAGAGGCAAAATGGCAGTTGTCTAAATATCCTTCCCTTTTTATTTTATGAAAGAACCAGCTGAGAGAACCTATGATAGATGCAGTTCTGTTGTGGAAAACCTAAAGGTTAGAAAAGTATACTCAGACATTTTTAAAGGCATATTCCTAAATGTTTCCTTACCGGGAATGGGGGGGAAAGGAGTCAGTATAAAATGAGAGATGTGTAAGTAGATGAATTTTACAGTAAGAGAGTTCAATTCAATTTACCATGAGTCCAGAAAGCAAAGGATACTAGTTGCAAAACTAAGAAGAGTTCCAGAGCAGCCCCTCCAAAAACAGTTTCTAAGTATTTGTATTTTTGTGAAGAAAATCACTGATAACAATTCGCTATTATTTTTCCCCAATGTGCTATGTTGAAATTCCATTACGGAGAGCCTCAAACATCATTATCCAGGACAATTCCCTATTATTATGTTGGAAATGGAACTTAATTTTAGGTTTTCAATTCCAAGTCCTAAGTGGGAACTAAATGTCACAGAACAAAATGTCACGCAATGAGATCCGATACTCAAATATGTGACAGTAACCAGATGTTTCCTTAACAATTACCACATAGCAAAACCAGTCAAAGAAATGAGGTACAGTGCTTCTCACAAGTTAGAGGGCTTCCACATTGTTTTGCAGCATGCTGGTATTTGCCAGTTTATATTCTGATGAGCCCACCCTGGATTGCCTCTGAAGAAATACAGAATATAAAATATGGTTATTTCTGTGAAAGACTTTTTTAAAGAAATTTTTCAAAGAAGTCTCAAACAGGGCAACCCATAGTATTGACAACAAAATCCAGGTTCTCATTAAAATAGTAAGTAGACAGAAATAGGTTAATAATCATTCAACTAAAATCCTTATCACCATCATCCCTGCCCTAACACCCTCCCATTAACTGCTTTGCCATTTGTAAGGCATGAAAAGAGGCTAAAAGAAATGGGATTTAGGAGACAGATGTTCAGCTCAGAGATGAAGAAGCAAAACTAGAGCAGACCAAAGAATATGCTGCCCTCCACCCTGGATACTATTTACGTCCTGATCCCGAGTCTCAGTCCTTGGACTGGCCTCAACATTAACATGAAATTGCAAGTTTCAGGGAGCAAGTGATTGGTTTTAGGACAGATATCCCTTTAGCCTCTTGATATACAGTTTTAACACTGTGGGAAAGTGGTGGCCAGTAGTGAAAATAAAGATGAAAAGCAGAAACATTCTTCAAGCCCAATGGAGATAGATACCTAAATGTCCATGAGACAACAGTAAATATTAGTTTACGGAATTTATTAGTTTAATGGATTCAAGAAAATATTTTAATAACCCAAGTCAGAAATTGGGTAGAGGGAATACACAGCCTTTTTTTTTTTTTAAGATTTTATTTATTTATTTGACAGAGATCACAAGCAGGCAGAGAGAAACAGGCAGAGAGAGAGAGAGAGAGGAGGAAGCAGGCTCCCCGCTGAGCAGAGAGCCCAATGTGGGACTCCATCCCAGAACCCTGAGATCATGACCTGAGCCGAAGGCAGCAGCTTAACCCACTGAGCCACCCAGGCGCCCCAATACACAGCCTTTTGATGTAAAAACAAACTTAGATTAAAATAAATCTTAGAGATAGTCATATGGTATAACAATTTTAACCCAAGAAAACATAAAATCCATTTAATTCACCTTATATATGCAATGTTTCTTTTCTGGAGGCTGTCAAGGATTACATAAACTAGTATATTTGTATTAATATGTATCAGTTCAACACAGGACAAGATGACAGTTTTGGAAGTATTTAAGTTCTAAACCATATCCTTAATCAACTTTTTCAAAAACCTCACTCTTCATTATATCTAAGATATCCCTGAGCAGCTAAAACACAATATAGTATATGTTGGGTGTTGTTTCTGTTTATTTTTTTATTCTGATCCTATTAGTAAATCTTAAAATATTAAAGAATACAGTGTCCCTCATTGTCTATTTTCACAAAAATAATTTTTGATGAAATTTGAATTTGTCTTCAGCAGCCTTACTATGCAAAATGCAAGAGACAGGTGACTCCATCAATTTGGAGAGAAAAAGGCCAAGATCTTTCCATGATTTCTTGGAAATTTTAACACGGTACACTTGTTTTAACTGCTGAATGGCATTCCATTTTATGAAAATAGCATTATTTATTTATTCATCTATCCTCAAACTGATGCACATATAAGGTTGTTTCTAAATTTTTATAACCACTGATACAGTGAAACATCTCATCCAAGTCCCTTGGTGTCCAAGGTCAAAAGGCCTTTTCAGTGTGTAATTAGAGATGGACTCTAGGGTTTTATCACCTTTGAACTTTCTCACATATTGTCCAGTTGCTCTCCAAAAGAAAAACTTTTCATTTTAACATGGTTTATGTTTTCATGTCATTTTAAAGAGATTCTTCCCCCAACTTAATGTTATAAAGCTTTTCTTATCATTTTTCTAAAAGTTTTGAAGATTTTGTTCATATTTAGATTTTCAATTCATGTGAAATTTGTTTTTTTTTTACAATGTAGGATATGGATAAAATTTTATATGGACAGTAATTGGTATCCCGATTTGTTTTTAGGTCCATCCTTGTCATATATATATATATATATAGTCACCATATACATTTTTTCATCCAAACCAAAAAGCTCTCAAAATTAAAGGGGGAATTGTTACTAATAATGCTTAGTCAAGCATAAGAAAAACTGTCCAGGCAAGCTGGGACATAAAATCATTCTACTCATAATCCAAATTCAAATGTGTGTGTGGGTCCATTTTTTTCCATTTTTTGGTTTCTCTGCTAAAGTTTATCTATTCTTACAGCTGCAACCCACAATTTTAGTGATGATCTTATAATGCCAGATAGTTTCAGGCCAGTTTTAACAAAATGTTAACACATGGTCTTACAGTATAAAACTATTTCATACAAAATTCAGATTGAGTGGGCAGCACCCCAGTGGCTCAGTTAGCTAACCATCTGTCTTCAGCTCAGGTCATGATCCTGGGGTCCTGGGATTGAGCTCCACATTGGGCTCCCTGATCAGCGGGGAGTCTGCTTCTCCCCCTCTGCCACTCTGCCCTGCTTATGTGTGCTCTCTCTCTCTCTCTTTTGCTCTACCTCAAATAAATAAATAAAATCTTTAAAAAAAGAAAGTTCAGATTGGGAAGAGTTATTTTCAGCACATAACACTGAGAAAGATTAATATGCAGAATGTATCAAGAACTCCTATAAATTTCTGTGAAAATAAAGAAACCACTTCATATCCATCAAATTAGGAAACTGAAAATTCTGGTAACACTAAGTGTTGGAGAAGATTCGGTAAAATGGATAATCTTAGGTACTGCTGGTGTCTTGTCAAACAAAGAGGAAAAAGGGAGAACAATTTATTTACCTTCTTCACCAGAAATGTCCCCAAATGTTTCATACCCCTTTTTAGTTTACAGGAGTTTTCAAATCAACTCATCTTTTTCCTCTAAAAACTGGTTTCATCTGAGTTAGTTTTTCTGCTCTCAGCTGTTTGCTTGCAGAGGAGAGTACCAGTGAATTTAAAGTATTGACAATGTTGTTTTCATGCATCAAGAAATACATGTGCTTTACTACACCAAGGGATACAAATGGGTAGAATATATGGTACTATGACAGCCATGGTGGAAACATGCATGGGGAACTGTGATATGAATGACGGAGTTCAGATGCCTCAAGCTGTCCTCTGGGATCACAGTGGTCATTATTTTTTAAGCTCTTACACTTATATTTTGTGATACTTACAGATTTCACAGGGAGTTGTAAAAAACAACAGAGCAAAAGCCTGTGAATCCTTGGGCTAATTTCCCCCATGGTAACGTCTTGCAAAACTGTAATAGATTATCACAACCAAGATACTGGGATGAAGAGAGTCAACACATAGGACGTTCTCATTACCACAAGCATCCTTTATATTGCTGTGTATAGCCACACCCATTTCCTTCTCACCCCCTGCCCTTAACATCTGGCAACCATTAGTCTGTTTTCTATTTCTATGCTTTTGTTGTTTCAATAATGTGATATAATGAAATCATATAGCATGTAGCCTTTTGGAAGCAAGAAAAAGCAAGAGAGGGGGTAGGGGAGGAGAAGAGAAATAGGAAGCATCATTTTGGGGTTTTGATTGAACTACTAAAAATGTATAGCCTATTTAGGGGCAACTTGTTTTTTCTCTAGTCATCTCCTTCTCTTATTTCAATCAGTTTCTACTTCTTCTCAAGCTTTTAGGTTTCCCCCTTTGTAAGTGCATCCCTGCCAGCTGTTCTGATAAATTTGGTGAAGGGAACAGTCTGATATTCTAAAATCATGTAGCAGAGTCCTTCAAGGTATACTCCTAAATCATGGTGGACTGGCCAATATTTTAGTGAATGTGGTGGTTACTATTTCTTTCACTCACCAGCTTATAATCTAGACTCTAACTGAGGACTTCTTTCTTGTTAAAACTCTGAACATGACTTTTACTGTTTCCTCCATGCTCATTCATCTCCACCATATTGTTCTCACTGCTTCTCAAATACACAGGCATAAGGGCACCTCAGGACCTTTGTGCTTGCTGTCTCCTTTGTGGGACTCTTTCCCCAGGGCACCTATATGGCTAATTCGCTCATTTCAATCAGGTCTCTGCTTAAAGGTCACTTTTCAGAAAGGCCATTCCTAACCATTCTCTATAAAATATTTTTGTATATGAATTCATTTTTATGCCTGGCCCTTTATTCTCCACTGGCATTTAAGGTCCATAAGAACAGATTCCTTTTGTTCACAGTTACATCCCAAAACTTAGATTACCTCCTGGCACATATTTGGCAAGCAAACATTTGTTGGGCAAATGAAAAATAAATGATAAAAGGAATTTCCACCCCTTCAAATGCTTGTCTATCCCTAGTGATGTGACACAGGGAGATCTTAATGCTGCTCATTTTAAAGGCAGGAATTCAAAGAAAAAGTATGGGAGAAAAAAATCACAGAAATAATAGCAAAACAAAGAAGGGAACACAATCTTTTCAGGATCCAAAGTTTAAACCCAAGTTCTCCCATGAATTCTGACCATTCTCTACTTTTACATTATTATCTAAATGTTTTTATCTGAAATTCTTGCCTCTGTTCAGCCCACTAGAAATTTCATAGACAGAACTTTTTTTAACATAAAATTTATAGCAGGGATTGGTTTCCTCAAATCACGTCTTAATTACCCCAAGAACAAGCCTTTCCCCATAGTATTTTGGCATTTCCCCTCCTGGCTCCAGTCAGATCCCAGAAGCCAAAAGGTGTTCCAAAGTGAAAAGCAACAGGAAGGAAAAATTAACCAAACTCTTGAAGCTCCAAAACTATTGGTTTCAAATTGCATTTGCATTTTCGTATGGATCAATCACGAGAGATGAAGGGGAAGGGTTATTATTCAGCCTGAGCATTCATGTTTGAGATAATTTCTTTTGTTAAGTTTTACTTGGAATTTCTTTGTTTAAATCTCCCCTGTGTCTTGCTGACAATTCATTTTTAACAAGGTTCTCCTTCATGTATATTTAGGTAATTTTCTTAACGGGAGCCAGAACACATTTAACATAATCAGGATGGACCTAATTAAATGGAGGACAGATGTCGATCTTTCCATAATACATAGAAAAGTTGTAAGATTTCTTTTTAATTGAGCATGAAATTTGCACCAGATTTGTTGTCCTGTATGTAGAGTTACAGATTCAGTAAGTGCATGTGATAGTGTCTACATACATATACAACAGTTTTCAAAGATATGAGAAAATAAAGAATAATCACTTGTAGAAAATATTTTACATGTAGTTATGCAGGTCAGGCTAAAACCAAACTTAGGAAGTTTGAGAAAGAACTACCTTTCATTCTTTCCAGTGGTATAAAAGTATATTCACTGTCCAGTGATGAAAATCATTATCATTTCTTGTCTCTTCTCATTCCTCACCCCCTCCATGCCCAAGGTAAAGTAACAACACACTTCTTCATAAACTATTTAACTGGTTTACTAAATAACAGGCCTGAAAAATCAGTGTAGTTGAGATAATATGGGTATTGGAGTCTGACATATCTGTATTCAAATTTTGGCTTAGTCATTTAGCTGACTTTAAAGGAAGTTTACTTATGGTAAAATAGGGATTATAATTCTCTCCTCGAAGGTTATTATAAAGATCTGAAACAATGCATAAAAAGCTCCTAGCACAGCTTCTGGTTTACAGAAAATGCCCAATAAATGCAAAACCAATTGAATTCTTAAAGGTCCTTACTGATATTTGTTTCAAATAAAAAACTGACTTGACCCCTAAATTTTTTTTTTAAAGATTTTATTTATTTATTTGACAAATAGAGATCACAAGTAGGCAGAGAGGCAGGTAGAGAGAGAGGAGAGGGGAAGCAGGCTCCCTGCCGAGCAGAGAGCCCGATGCGGGGCTCAATCCCAGGACCCTGAGATCATGACCTGAGCCGAAGGCAGAGGCTTTAACCCACTGAACCACTCAGGCGCCCCTGACCCTTAAATTTTCCAAGCCTGGCTTTAGAGTAATGACAAAAATTCATGTAAAAAATAAAATTCACAATTCCATGACTGATCACTTTCATTTTTCCGAGGTTTTTCCTTTCACCTCTTTTCATATGAATGTTTCTTAGAAGTCCTGTGTTGGAATTACAACTTAAATATAATTTTATAGTTTGTTTTTTTAAAGCCCAAGATTTAAGAAGTAGGAGAAGAAGAAATGAAGAAACCCAAAATTCCTTTTGGGGAATTACTGTTGGTTGAGGGTCTCAAAGTCTGGTTGGCCAAGTATCTTCACATTTATACTCACACTTGGTTGGAATTTTCTTTTTTTTTCCTAAGTAAATGACTCCTGTGATCATAAAACCATGGTCTTCAACCCAAGATAATAGAGAGGAAAATCGTATGTGTGCACTGACTGTGAAAAAGTTTCTTTATGAATTCTTCATCTCTTCATACTGCCTTAACAAGCACTAGATTAATTTATAGGATCTCAAAAGTGGAATGTAAAAATTATCTGTGTGATGCATGAAAAACTGTTAGATATTTTAAATGAAAAAGTAAACAGAAGCTAAACATTCATAAAATCCAACAAACGTGCAGACACTGTAGACCTCTGTAGTCCTTTTGTCTGATGGCCACTCACTCAAGGTGAGATGCCTTGAGGGAGGATCAAGGCAGTGAGACCCTCAAGACTTATTTGTTTTCAGCATGTTAGCATATAGTGGACTTTACATGTGGCCAGCTAAGCAGATTTACTAGGTTATATTAGCCAGCTGTAATTCAACTAGCCCTCATAAGATGAAATAAACAAAAGGCCATAAAAGCGTTCCATAAACATGCAGAATAAACATGCTCCTGATAGAAGCACAAGCAAACAATAATAGAAATATTTCTATTCCAGGACCAAGCTTTAACTTCATCACAAGTTTCAAACAGTAACTATGCAACCCAATCTGACATAGAAAGATGGCACAGTTGTTGAAAATATGAACAGTCCATTTCTCCAAAGTAAAATTTTATCAGTAAACTTCAAAATAAGGCTTTGTTAAAAAGTACACTCATTGGGTGGTGAGGGTAATTTGGAAACAGAGGCTTGGAAATGTTTCTACTGTTACATGATTTTATATTGAAATTTGATACATTTATTACTTTTAAAAACTCAAGTATCTGTGCCTGTGCATACACATGAGCACACATGCAAACACACACATGGTGAATCTTTTCTCCTAATTCCATTTTCATAGCTTTGCCACTAAAACAATCCTCCTCTTTATATCTTGTTTAAAATTTGAAAATGCAGAGCAAAGTGTTCTCCCCTCTTACAACCTCATTATAAGGCTTTTATGGGTTTTATAATAAAGTGAATTTTGGTCTAAATATACAATTCCATAAAAAAGTACATTTGTGGGGCACCTGGGTGGCTCAGTTGGTTAAGCAACTGCCTTCGGCTCAGGTCATGGTCCCAGAGTCCTGGGATCAAGTCCCACATTGGGCTCCCAGCTCCACGGGGAGTCGGCTTCACCCTCTGACCTCCTCTCTCATGCTCTCTCTCACTTTGTCTCTCTCTCTAAAAATAAATAAATAAAAATCTAAAAAAAAACCAGTACATTTGTACATATTCTAGGTGCTTTACTAAAGGCTGTGAGGTTGTAAACAATTAAGGACGTATGATCTCTGAGATGGTAGCAATCTAAAAGGAATCCTGGACGAGTAGATAATCTTTCACAAAATATAATGTGATAATATAGTAATGTATTACAGAAAAGACTGTGTAAATTCTGGATTATGGAGAAATGTATTCAAATTTGGCTTTTCAAAACAGGGTAAGGTTTAAGCAGGCGATATTAGGTAAAGAGAAAGAGGAGAAGCAGAAAGCCAAATAAATCTCACCATCAAAGGGAGAAAAAGGATACTAAGGGGAAAGGGTGCTGAGATAACCAATGCCTGGTTTTTCATTAATAGTTTTATCACATATGGATGTACTCCTAAGCAACTTACTGTTTAGTTTAACTTACTTATGAACCTCATATGAAAAAAACCAAACTATGTATTTTGTAAAATTTTCCCAAATGTGGGTTTGAGACTCATCCATGTTGAAAAATTGGCTGCAGTTAATTCACATTTATGTTTGCAGTTCTATAAAGATATCAGTAATTAATTGTTCTAGTATTAAAGAATCTAGCTTTTGTTTGCTTATTTTGTTTCATAGTTTTGCTGGTACAACACATCATCAAGAACATGCATGCACAGGAGTAAAATTGATGGTATGTGTGCATTTATTACCTTACCAGGTATTATGAAATGGTTTTTCAGAGTAACGGTAATTGTTACAGTTGCACAATGTTCCCATTCCAACACATTCTCACCAACATAGTGTATTTTTAAAACTTTAAAAAAAATATTTTAGTGACCTGGTGGTGTGAAATGGTAACTCACTGTTAACCATTAATACTCTTGAAAGTAAAAGTTAGTTAACAAAGATGAATATTTCATAGGTTTGTAGGTCATTCCTAGCATTAGATATGTCCTAGGCAGGGCACCTGGGTGGCTCAGTGGACTAAGCCGCTGCCTTCGGCTCACGTTGTGGTCTCAGGATCCTGGGATCGAGCCCCACATCTGCCTCAGCATCCCTGTTGAGCGGAGAGCCTGCTTCCCCCTCTCTCTCTGCCTAACTCTCTGCCTACTTGTGATCTCTCTCTCTGTCAAATAAATAAATAAAATCTTAAAAAAAAAAAAAGATATGTCCAGGTAACTGTTTCTTAAATTAATGAATAAAGAAAAATCAAAGAGCATTATGTGAATTCTATCAAAATCATGAATAGTATTACAGCAAGACCCAACTGTTTTTCTGAGGGAACCAAGAATTTTGAAAACCAAACCCATGTTATTTGGCAAGTGTTGCTATATATCTTTGAGGGTTATAGCTGATTCTGTACAAACAAAGTAGAATGGTATGTTTCTTATTTAACTCCAATTTTTCTTATCATTTGAGCTGGATCTATAAGACTATTTGCTTCTAATTAGAGTAATGCTCCCAAAACATTAGCTTGCCCTTAAATTTCTCAAATTGTTTGATAGGCAATTTAAAATTAGACTTGCTAATCATTATTTAACAGATCTATAGTTACAGATCACAGGAATATTTAAAAATCATGCCCACAGATCAGTTGTAATTGGCTGCTCTACATCCACTCTAGAAGCACCCTTAATGCTCTTAAACATAGGGTCCAGCCATGATGACCTTATTTCAGGTTTCTGAATGTGCCATGACCTTTGTGCCTCCAGGTCTTTAAATATGCAGTTCTGTTATTAATTCCTCCACCAGTTTCTGGGCCCATGATTTCTTGGACTCTGCATATCAAAAAATCACCTTTTTTAATATTGACATTAACCCCCTGTGGCCGATGGCTCACAATCATTTCCTCCTTCCCCTTTTCACACAATCATATTCTACTTTATCATTCTTCCTCATTGTTCTTTGAACAGGTAAAAATCATGTAGAAAGCTATTATTTAAAAATAATATTTTTCAGATAATCTGTACATGTTTTAACAATATCCACAGAGTCCAAGAAGCCAACGGGTATTTTTCTTATTAAAGACACATGTTAAAATAAAATTAATGGTGCAGCCATCAGAATCTTTTGTTTGTTCTTTACACCTTTAACATTTGTGAACAGTAACATTTTTGCCAGGATAAATTTTATATATCTATGACTATTTTCATAAATATATAGTAACTATTTGAGATAATCCCATTTGGGTTTTTCCACTTAATAAAATAGTTTAAATAAAGAAGAAAATGTTTAATTCACCATTCCTATAAGGGTAGTAAAAACGAAATAATTTCCAGAAAAGAAGTAAAAGAATCAAGTCAATAGAATCAAGCAGACAACGAAAAATTTTCTTTTTAACTTATCCAAGTATGATGATATCATTCTATATAAGAAAATGAAGTTTCTTTCCTGAAGCCAAAACAACTTTCTTGGTAAGCCCTTTCCTTTCCCTTCCATAAAATGCAGAGTGTGAGATTATTTCTTAGAACTTCCCATTTTGTTTTGGTTTTCTATTTGTTTCCCCTTGAAAGAGTGTGCCATTTTCCTAGGTTTCAGACATTCCTATTCATCTATGTTTGTAGTGTTTAATATTAGAAACATGATATTTTGGAAGGGTACGTATATAATATTTTCAACTTTATGCTCTAAACATTTTTCTTTTTTTTTTTTTAAGATTTTATTTATTTATTTATTTGACAGAGGGAGATCACAAGTGGCAGAGAGGCAGGCAGAGAGAGAGAGAGGAGGAAGCAGGCTCCCTGCTGAGCAGAGAGCCCGATGCGGGACTCAATCCCAGGACTCTGGGATCATGACCTGAGCCGAAGACAGGGGCTTAACCACTGAGCCACCCAGGCACCCTCTAAACATTTTTCTAGACATAAAATATCAGTTCTGCACACACGAAGCAGAAATGTTTCAAATTCAATCCTCCTACTCCAAACATTCAAATTCTTCCCCTACACTGTAAGGAAGGATGGAAAACCTCTGGATACTTCATCACCACCTGCCTCCTTTTGCAAGGAAAGTTTCCCATGACGTTGAGGAATTATTGGGGTTGCCTTCTCTGAGATACTGTCATTCTATACAAGGAGTTGAACAAGCATTTCAATTCTGTTCCAAGAATGTCAAGCTCTTCCCTCACACTCTAGTGTTCCTTCCGTGATGAATAACAGGTATTTCAAAAACACAGTATGTTATCCCATGAGTAAAGGGATATTATAAAGACACAGAGACAAGGAGTCTAGCTTTCTTTCCTGGAGTACATAATGTGATGTGCTGAGTGCTGTACAGAAGGCTCTTCAAATTGGCCATCCTTATATCTTCCTCTCAAAAACGCTAATCCATTTGATATCTTCCTTACATTTAATTTAGTGAAACAATCTCTTTAAGTCTGATTCTAGTCATTTTTCTCAGATGTTTGAATGTTTTGTATTTCATTCAGTATTATTGAAAACTACCAATTAGAGCTTGATTTGGAATTAGTTAGTTTTTATTTAACATTTGATAATATGAGTATAGATACTAAAGAAACAATATCTTTTGTACTCTCTTATATTATGTCAGTACACCTTGTTAAAGAAATTGTTTTGTCACTCTACCCTGAATCTTCCTTTGTGTGTCAATTAAAGCAATTTACACACCCACACTTGCATAAGGAAGCAAATCCTATGAATTGGATGAAATCTAATCTTTTGCATGTTCTATAATAATTCCCACTGATGAACTGAATTAATTTTAAATATTTCTTGGATTTTCTAAGATTTTATTTTACAATGCTGGTGTTTTTCAAATTCTGTTAGTAATTTTATTAATTTTATTACTTCAAGTTATCAAATAACTTTGGTGGTTAGCATATAACTTTGTGTTTTTGCATCTGTACTGGACAACACTCTTATCATGGATGAGTAGCCTATAAAATGAATGCAAAAGTCTAGCTATAAGCCATTCCAGCATAAGTTGGGCCTGTGAATCCTAGGGGAAAACATAATTCAGCTTCGTCTCAATAGCTTGTAAAATAATTAGGACCCTTAGGTTTGGAATTACACCTAATCAATTCCATTCACTACTCAGAATTCAAAAATGTTATTTTTCTTGTAACTTCTCTCACACTGTGATATGAGGTGAATACAATACAGTGCATCTTTGACCAAAATTAAGACAACCCACTATTGTGGGGCAAATATCACTTGAGTGCCTACTGTGGATCTGACAGTAAGTATTTTTGTCTGATGATCAACCATTTCTCTTTTAAGAGGTTCTCCAATCATTTCTATTTAGGAATATGCCTAAATAACCCATTTCCATTTCCTAAAATTGATCTAAGGGGCATAAGGGTGTTAGGACTGAGAGCAGCAAACTGAAAACCTATGGTCTCATCCCAGCCACTAGTTTTTGTTTGGTTTTGATTTTTCAACATTTATTCCTAGCAAGGATAATACTATGAAGGAAGTATATGACAATTTTCTATTTTAATGGAACTAGTGGTCTTCCTGGGAAAGAATTGGAGACAAAATCTACAGCTGTGAAACAGAAATTTAAAAGTGAATCAGGGGTACCAGTGTTGGTACCCCAACTAGAATACACGTGGCATGCCAACAGGGGCCTTGGCTGTCTTACTCCGCTCTATCCTCAGGGCCTGAAACAGTACCTGGTACACAGTAACAACCAACTCTGCGGTCTGGACTGTCTGTCACTGATTATCACCTCAACTGTGAATGTGGCAGCATGTGAAAAAAAAAAAGAAAAGAAAAGAAAAAAGGAGAGTTCATTTGACCTGGAATGCTTGGAAAGACTCCTTGGAACAAGCAGGATCTGAACAATAAAGTGCATCTTTGATACTTACAGAGCCATTAACTCGGAACTAATGAACATTTGTAGCAACCAATAAAGAATACTTCTTGGGGCACCTGGGTGGCTCAGTGGGTTAAAGCCTCTGCCTTCGGCTCAGGTCATGATCCCAGGGTCCTGGGATCGAGCCCCGTGTCGGGCTCTCTGCTCAGCAGGGAGCCTGCTTCCTCTTCTCTCTCTGCCTGCCTCTCTGCCTACCTGTGATCTCTGTCTGTCAAATAAATAAATAAATAAAATCTTAAAAAAAAAAAAAAGAATACTTCTCAACCATACTCCACTGACATCCAAATCCTATACCACATTTGAAAACCATTTCTTCTTCTACCAGCATTACTACTACTATACTGCTACCAGTGATATTTAGGTAACTTTTAACATGCTTATTTTTGAAATATTTCCCCTTGTGGGCTTCCTGTACACAAAAATTCTATTATTTCCATTTAATATTTTTGCACTCCATCATGACTAAGTGTGATAAAGTGCTGAGAGTATAAAATGAATGAGACATGGCTCATTGCTCAAGGACCTCAAAATCCAGTATGGTTAAAATAGAACTCCCATACTGGATAATAAATGCTATAGTAGGAAGCAGAGAAGCCAGATATTATTGGGAACCAACTGTGTTCCAAGCTTAGGATCAAGCATTATTCTA
The DNA here is from genome assembly GCF_020171115.1 of Neogale vison. Classification (NCBI taxonomy): domain Eukaryota; kingdom Metazoa; phylum Chordata; class Mammalia; order Carnivora; family Mustelidae; genus Neogale; species Neogale vison. Next base: position 282,287,962 of record NC_058091.1, read on the forward strand.
TGGCTTTCCATGATCTTGCAAGTTAGGTTCTGTAATACCTAATGTTAAATCTGAGGATTCTCTGTTCACAGAAACAGAACATCTTCCCAAAACAAGAACTGGTACTCCCTGGATCCATCCTTCATTGTGTTGACTACCCTATACTACAAGTTGTACCTCCCTCCCCAACTCCCATTACACTCCAGAATATTGATTACCCCATAGTATGTTGTCTCTTCCATCTGTCTCTTTGCTATCCCTCCTTCTCTGATCCCCTGGCATGAGGTAAAAGAAATACGTAATTATCCAAGCTTAGATAAGACAAGCTTAGGTAAGATGTTTTTAGAGTCTTAAAATTTCTTGTCATCTTCTCATCATTTTCATTATAAATGAAACCATGTAATTTGATACAGTGACCTCATATTCTGTGTTTTAAGAAATGCAAAACTGCTGTTGGGTTATGGAAATCTAAGGCACCACTAAAGCTGATTCAAATACTGTTTAACTGAAGACGCAATGTACTCAAAAGGAGTATGTTCCCATAGCTATTACAAGGCCTTGGGCAGTTAAGCGGCATCCCTCTTTGGCCACACAAGAGCCTTCGGTCCAAAGAAATAATTTCAAAGTGATAGTTTCCCTTAAATCTGCTAGATGGTTCAAATACTTAAATTCATCTGTTAAAAACCCATAAGGACTTACATATATTTCTTTTGGTTTTATGTGAATGGAGAACACCAGATTGTGGGTTTTAAAAAAATGCACTCTTCTAACTAGATCCCCAAGCTTAAACTGTGAGTTCAAAACAAGCTTGTAAAAACTAATAGATGCCATTTATGTGTCCTAACTCTTGCCTTCGATTTTATAAAATTAGTTTTCTAATGGCATCATTCATATAAAAGAAATATGTTTGTTTCAAGTTTTTCCCTCTTTTCCACACTTGTGGTAACTAGTCACTCCTAGTTATTAATATCATAATACAGAAAGTATACTTCTCCGAACAATGGTGTGGCTACGGAGGCTGGGAAAATAGGAGAATTTGCTTACAAAGAATTAGCCACCAAAGCAAATAAACTGGTTTTGAACTATAAAAGCTGCCCACAAAATGTTTCTGGGCTTTTTGACCCTCTTTTTCCTTTGGGTAAACAGAACTCAAGGACATGAATACCAATGCTGACATAAAGTTCTTAGACTTCACTTACGGAATCCTCACTTTCACTTGTTTCTAAAATGATGCTACCCCTCCAGACAGTAACAACATAACTAATGTAAACCTTTAAGGCCAATCTCATTTTCTTCCAGCTCAAGTACATTTTAAAGTTATTTTGACAGAAGAGAACAGTAGGAGCTGTTTTTACCTTTCTGGCAACATTTCATATTTTAAATGTTTTTACATATTTATATTCTTAACTGAAACAAAGAAGTAGGAAATAAAATTGTGCATGACATTCATAGAACAATGATAGCCGTAGGCCATGTGAAGACAACTTTCTTTTATGTAGATTCTGTCTCTGACGGCACAATGAAAAGGCAACCTTACTTGTACCTAGAGAACTAATCTGAGTACTTTATTGCCCCTGTATTTGAAGATTCTGTTTCTTCTGGACTGACTAGTTCTTAGAAATAATTCCATGTAATTTGCTTCACTTTGCTTCCTACACAATTACTTAAGTATCTTGGTTCACTGTCTCAAGTGTACCACCTTCTCAAACATTTGAAGAATATTTGAGACAAATATTTGAACAAATGAATAATGTATATTGAAAAATCGTTAGGGAAAAACAAAAACCACACCCTGATGGAATATATAATGCCCCTCTAAAATAACTACTTCACCTGCAAATGGGTCGCTTTTAGTGTGTTTACCTTTCTACGATACTGACTGCAGAAATACCAGATGTTTTTACTTAGGTCACTGTGGTGGCCTGAAAATAATTATTTCCTCTTTTGCGGGCCTTGCAGACATGTGGCAGAGAAAAAATACTCAATGCCTCATAGCTCTGGTGGAGACACACTTAATGGTACATCTATCATCAAGGCAGCTATGAACATAGCTTGGCACCTATGAACATAGCAGTGCCATATCATATAATGTGCCTTGTAAAACAGAGGCCAAAAAATCTTTATTAAGGAGAGAGGAATCCACCATGTTTCAAGTCAATGTTTTGAAGAAAATTTAACATTTAAGTTAAAAGTAAATAAAAGCTGAACCATATCCAGACAACATCTACACTTCACTTTCAAGTCATTATTTATAAATAGGTTCACCGTGTAAGCAATTCAGAAAGACAGACTTTTTTTTAATGAAATTCACAGTGACACGTTGGGTTCCAAGAGATCTGAAGGCCTTTTCAACTGTCACCTTCAACAGGCTTGTTCAGGAAATCTCTCTTTCTTTCTTTTTTTTTTTTCTGGTCCCTTCCTTAGAGCTTATTAAGCACATGTTTTGGGGTGATGAGATGCCATGATGCAGATGACATGCCTTTTCTGTCCACAAATTATTTGAACTCAACCAAAACTATTTCAGATCTATTGTTGAAAACAACAGTTCTTGTCAATCTGTGTTGCATATAACAACTGCTGAGTTGTGAGTGCACCATCAGAGATTTGAAATAACACCAAGAGTATGTTGAACCATGAGAAGCCCCAACCAATGAATACATTATTTTCTTTTGAAGGGCTCTGAAAATCCAAATCAAATCTTGACCAAGCTTCTAAATAGCATTTTATATGTGGAAAAATAAGTTAACTTTACTAAATTAATGAGTGTCCAGTCATTAAACTCCACTTTAGAATTTTGTTCAATTTCAAATTCTTTATACTAGTACATAGCAATACAATTGATTTGTACATTTTCACCTAGTTTCCTCTGACCTTGCTACACTCAGTTTTTAAACCAATACCTTTTTTGTAGGTTCTGTGTACATTCTTTTTTTTTTTTTTAGATTTTATTTTATTTATTTGAGAGAGAGAGACAGTGAGAGAGAGAATGAGCGAGGAGAAGGTCAGAGAGCGAAGCAGACTCCCCATGGAGCTGGGAGCCTGATGTGGGACTCGATCCCTGGACTCCAGGATCACACCCTGAGCCAGAGGCAGTTGTCCAACCAACTGTGCCACCCAGGCGTCCCTCTGTGTACATTCTTCATAGACAATCATGCCATCTATAAGTAGAGTACATTTTAATCCTTTCTCTCCATTCTGTACGGCATTTATTTATTTACCTATTTACTTCCCTTGTTGCATTGGTAAGGACTTCCAACATAATGTAAAATTGAAGTGAAATGAGACTGTGCATATTTTCTTCTCTCCCTTTTCACATTTTCACATCCTTCTCTCCCTCTTCTTTCCCACTTTCTTCTCCCTTAAGGGGAAAGAATTTGGTCTTTCACAATGAAGTATTATGTTACTCTATTTGAGGGGTAGGGAGGAGGGAAGAAGATCTTTTTATTTGGTTGAGAAAGTAATCTTCAGTTTTTAGTTTGTCAAGAATTTTATCATGAATGGATGATGACTTTTGTCTAAAATTTCTTCTGTATAAATATGATCATATGGATTTTCTTCTTTAATTACTGATATCCTAACTGCATTGATTTTGAGTACTGAACCAGCCTTGCTTTTCCAGGATAAATTCCACTCAATCTTGGTGTCATAACATTTTCTTAAAATTGTTGATCCTAATTTCATTATATTTTACTAAGGATCTTTTTATCTGTTTTCATGAGAAATACCAGCCTACGGTTTTCTTTTCCTGTAATGTCTTTGTCTGATTTTGTTAAAAGGCTGACTTGGACATCTGGGTGTCTCAGTTGGTTAAGTATCTGTCTTCAGGTCATGATCCCAGGGCTATCAGATTGAGTCCCACATCGGTCTCCCTGGTTGGTGGGGAGTCTGCTTCTCCCTCTCCCTCTGCTCCTTCATTTTGCTCATGCATGCTCTCTTGGTCAAATAAATAAAATATTTGAAAAAATAATGATAAAAAGATAAAACATTTAAGGGACTTTAATTTCTCCTTCACTACAGAAGAATAATTTTGCTGGATATAGAATTCTAGGTTAGTGAGTTTTTCTTTCAAATTTTAAATAATTCAGTCTTCTTTCTCCTTGTTGGCATGATTTCTGATGAGAAGTCTGCTGTAATCCTTATCCTGTGTCTCTATAGGTAAGGGGTTTCATTCCCTCTGACTTTTTCATTACCTCAAAATTTTCTCTTAGTCTTTGATTTTCTGCAGCTTGAAAATAATATATCCTAGGAGTATATATCTATATATTTTTTTATTCTGCTTGGCTGTAATTATCTGGAATCATCAATCTCTCTACATTTGGAGACCATGGTTTTTCCCTATGACTTTAGTCTTTGGTAGGTTCAACAAAAATCAATGATTTTTAGTTTGTTCTGATCTTTTCTTGTTATAAGGACAGGAATGATGACTTCTAAGCTCTAAGCTCTTTATATGTCAGAGCTGAAGCCAGAAGTCTTAGGGGGCTTTTAAAATCCAATTAGATTAGGCTGTTGCCAGGAATTTGTTTTGGTGTTTTTTTGTTTTGTGGGGGGTGGGGGTTGTTTTTTGGGTTTGGTTTTTTTTTTTTTTTTTACTTCCCTGAATGGATATGATGTGTAGCCAGTATTAACAGCCACTTCCTTAGTTCTTTAGATCTTAAAACATTTCTAAATTATATCATAATTTAAGTCAATTAATAAGAAATAATGTAAAATAACCTATTTATAATTTTCTTCCTGACAAATGTTACATGGCATATTCACTTAATAGCATGTTTCTGTGATGATCATTGTACAATGTGAGAGCACAACTGTGGCACCTCTAGACTTAATCTTGCATTTCAGTACCAATATTCCACTTTTACTTAGTACGATCATCTATCACTCCTTAAAAACACACTCACATCTAGGACAAATGACTCCTGATCAGTTACCTTTTACATACTGAGCCTTGCTATTATCCTAGAGAACTTCAAAATCCATACAAAAAACCAAAACAAAACAAAACATAGTTTCTAATCTTATAGATCCATGACTTCCTGAAGTCCTGAAAACTTTACTTATATTTCTTTTAAATAGCCAACTACATAGTTGCCTTCTTTACCTTACCTTACCTCAATAACACTTAGCAATGTTGCTCACTCTGTGCATGATAATACATTCCCCCCATTCCTGTCATAATACTTTTGGCAACTCTTCTCTTTGGCTATTGCTTCTTATTCTCCTTCATGAGCTTTTCTTCTTTCATTCCCCAACCCCCAATTTTGTGTGTCTTCCAGCATTGCTCTTTCTCCATTCTTCATTTTCTAAACCTTTCCCATGGGTAATTTTATCAACATTTTTGGCTTCAATTATCATCCAACAATGAAACCAAAGAACTATGCCTCTACTTTCTCTAAGAAAACATATTTAAAAGTAGGTATCTATACTACTTTGGTTGTATATAATTTATATGTATCATATTTGAAGGTGCATAGTTGGAATCATTTTCATTTTTCAATTACATACAATAATTTAAAAACTATTCCTTTTGAAAAAAAAAGTTTCAAATAGCCATCAAATTCAACAAGAGCCTACCACCCAAAAAAAAAAAAAAAAAAAAATTAGTATCAGTAGTCTAGGCAAGGGATATGTCATTTCTAACTGATCAACTGAATTTTAATCATCAACATACTGCTCCAATGCAAATATAAGAAGTAATATTTGTCTTCTGAGGAGAATTATAATTGCCATCAATTATTTGCTTTTATTTTCTGTATAAAGGTCTAGTCTTCTGATAATAGATAATAGTCTCCTCTCCCTCTGCATAAAAACTTAGGTGTTTCACTTCTTTAGGATAATTCTTTCAGAATAATGAAACTGGGTTAGCAACATTTCTAGTGCCTATCACCACCTGCATTAATAAATTGCCTAGATGATTCTGTTACAAACCAGAGTAGCTCAGTCTGGTCCAATGTTAAAGACCTAGTGGTGACTAATACTTGTTAATTGATTGAGGTCTACCCAAAACTGCTAGAAATTTGACTCCACACTTAATATATAGAAAAAGATGACAGCTTTCTAATAGGTAAGACAGTTATTTGTTGTTTGGCTTTGCTTTGGCTTTTATTTCCTCTTTAGCAATTTCACATTGGATGCAAATAGGATAACTTTCTTGCATTAATGGGATTATTATCCCACAATTTTCTTTGAAATAAGAAGCTTAGCATTATTATATGAACACATGATCTACAAACCCTCCAAAAATTCTCATTAGCTTGTAGAATATTTTCCTTTTTATAAAATAATTATTTATTCATAGTTATTCAGCATACATCATGATTATTTGTCATATATGACTTCTACTACCGTTTCTTTCCATTTTTTCTAAATAAGCAGTCACATTTTCATCATTAAACATCATTTAAATCATGATTGTATCTAGATACTGTATCAAATATGGAAGAAAATAAAATCTAGATTCCTGCACCAATCATGAACCCTGCTTAACCAGAGGACACATAGTTAGTTTGAGAAGCGATATGTGACACAGCCTTAATTTTAGCCCCTAAGCACAGTAAGATGTTTAGTGGGTCATTATTTTCACAGTTCATCACAATGAGTAGCTTTGCCATATTTGCTTTACAGAGAACATTTTATTCACCCCATAAAATTCTTTTCCCCCCTCCCCTCTTTAAGCAAGGGTTGATAATCAGAAATTGAATTTTAATAAGTGTAAGAATATCCCAGTTCACCAAGATTAGAAGCTCCCATTTATAAGATTCATTCTGGCTTCAGGAAAACTTCTCTAACACTCTCTAGCGTAATACATTGCTACTGCTTTGACTTTCATTCACCAAATAACTCCATTAATTACCAGCAACCAGACTTCACTTCCTTACAATGTTTTGTGCACCTGGTTTGCAGACGGGATGTAGTAACAGAAGCCGACACAGCAAACCCAGACCGCAGTACAGGCCAGAATGTTGGCTACTCTCAACTAATTTTATGTGTCTGTGGAAAACAGAGCTTTGGAATTCAACCAGCTGAAATTACTGTTTGCTATTTCTCTATTCAACACCAACATTGTTCTGTACAAAGTCAGAACAAGGAAAGTGAATTTTCAAGATGGTGATCTAAGTCATCATCTACTTGCAGAACTATTCAAGTAACTATGGATTCACATGTTGAAATAGAACCCAGTAATTTGGATCTTTGTCATTGACTTTGCATATTAAGAGCAAGATATCTTTCTAGTAATAATTTCCCAATAAAGGCTGAGGGCTCCTCTGGAAAAACAAACAAAAAATGTCATAATATACTGCCTTTTATTTACCATTTATGCCTGTATTAGTTCAGGAAGTTGAATGTCTACTTAAAATAAGTCTTAAAATGCCTTCTCTGCATGTGGCATGAGCTCCATGCCTGTAATGTGTTCAATAAATATTTGGGGGAAAGAACAATGCTTTGTTTATATTGTGAAATCAGTCTCTCTTCCCTCCTATCTCTCACATTAACATGTTCTGCCATATCCAGTGATGGTTTTCCGATAAGGAACTAGCCACAGGGACTGTCTTTAGAACTTGCCTCCCTGCGATCTTTCCAATAAAACCTCCAAATAAAAGTGTTGACAGTGTTCTAGGGAACTGTCCCAAGACCAGGCATGTAGGGAGTAAGGAGCACACTGTCTAGAAGGGTATGGGAAGAGTTCATTCCCCACTTTGACTAGGGGTTTATACTGAACTAAAGATACAGATGGGGAAAAGACCACAGCATAATTCCTCAACGATCTCCAGCACAGCTGAGTTAAAGCTGTTAACTACAGACTACTTTTAGGTATGTTACAAAAATCCTTACACTAACTTCAACACTCTAGAGTAAAATGCAAAAAGATGTACTCTTGGGATGTATATGCTCTCTCTGGACCCCAAGGACTTTGATTTAGAGAGGTCTGGGATCACAGAAACCAATGCAGGGCTGCCTTCAGGATAACTCTGTGACATCCCAAGAAAGAACCAGAATATTTCCAATAATTATAACACACTATTCAAACCAAATTTATTTTATTTCCCATAATGTTATCAAGAAAAATGGAATGAGGAAATTGATTTTGTGAGAAGACCAAGGGGAAGGGGCAAGCATGATAAAAATATTTAAAGCTACAGAAAACTGGAAATCTAAATTTTTTTCTCTCTAAAGGATATGGCTACTTCATTTTAAAATTAAATGGGGGGCGCCTGGGTGGCTCAGTGGGTTGGGCCGCTGCCTTTGGCTCGTGTCATGATCTTGGGGTCCTGGGATCGAGCCCCACATCAGGCTCTCTGCTCAGTGGGGAGCCTGCTTCCCTCTCTCTCTCTCTCTGCCTGCCTCTCTGCCTACTTGTGATCTCTACCTGCCAAATAAATAAATAGATAAAATCTTTTAAAAATAAATAAATAAATAAATAAAATTAAATGGGACTTGGTTCCAAAAAGATTTAATATTCTAATTTTTTCTAAAGTAAGAACAAATATGAAGGTAGAAAAGTTTCTGGACTATACAACAAAATGAAATCTGCAACAGCATTTTCTCTAATAATGAGTTCATCATTGAAGAAATAATTGGAATTTTTCTACTAGAGTACAGACTTTGATAGAAATGTCAAAAGATTTTTGTTAACTTTATCTTTTAATCTTAGTCTTTGTGGCAATTATTCCCAGACCTTATTGTGGTTTCCTGCACAAAATTATACCCTTAAGCAAAGCAGTCTTACATTTACTACAGGCCCAGGACAATAAAAAGTCAACAGCAGGAGAAAATATGTTTTATAATGTTCAGTTAACTTTACACAGAACTGGAAAATACTGGCAAGTGGCACTTAATTATGTTATTCTAGTTTCTTTAATATATATAAAAATTGCCAACCCAAGTGGAGATTATTAATTTCTGGTTATTTAGAGATAGAATAACTATTTCTATTATTAAAGCCTTCAAATAATAGCCTCTGCATTTAAGACTTTTCAATTTATAGCATTATATCCAATTTATAGCATTATCATTTATTTTTAACTTAAATTATCGTCAAATATAAAATGAAGGAAAAGTGATTTTATTTGAGGCACATAAAAATATAAACTAGATCTAATTTCTTTAGCAAGTTGTTTCAGGACTTGTATTAATTTAATATCATTTGGGTCAGAGATCTTCCCATTGGTGGTAGAGTACATATTCAATAGTTATATATTGCTATATAATGAATTACTCCTAAATGTGGCTGCTTTAAATAACAAACATTTATTTTTTTACAGTTTTAGGGAGCCAGAAATTCAGGGGTGGCTTCACTGAGAAATTCTGGCTCAGGTTCCCTCATGAGATTACAGGTAAGATGATAGTCAGGGCTGCAGGCATCTGACTGCTTGGCTGGGGCTGGGGGATCAGTTTCCAAAAATTGCTCACCCTTTCATGCTTACTGGCAAGAGACCTCAGTTTCTCGATGGTTGTTGGCAAAAAGCATCAGGTCGTTACACATAGGTTTTTCCACGGGGCTTCTTGAGTGTCCTTACAAAATGGCAGCTGGCTTCCCCCAGAGCAAGTCGTATTAAGAAAGAAGGAAACCACAATGTCTTATGACTTAGTTTCAGAAGTCACATTCCACCATCTCCCCAGTGTTCTATAGGTTACACAAGTTATCTCTGTTCCATGTGGTAGGAAACTATACCAGGATGTGATTACCAGGCGGTAGACATGGTTCAGATGAGCTGTACCAACTGAGTCCAGAAAAGAAGGAAGAAGAAGAAAAGGAGAAGGAAAGAAGAAAAAAAGAGAAAGGGAGGAAGGAAGAGGAAAAAAAGAAGAACAACAGCAACACGACAACAATAAGAAAAATCCCGATAAACATGAAAGATGTACTGCAAAGTCATAGACAATAAGAACTTCAAAGCATGACTAGTTGGCACATTTTTAGATTAAAACATTTCTGGGGGCTGCCTGGGTGGCTTGATTAAGCGACTGCTTTCAGCTCAGGTCATGATCCCAGAGTCCTGGGATCAAGCCCCTGCTCAGTGGGGAGCCTGCCTCTCCCTCTCCATCTGCTGCTCTGTCTGCTTGTGCTCTCTTGCTCTGTCAAATAAATAAATAAAATCTTTTAAAAACAAACAAACAAAAATTTCTGGGAAATAGCTGCACAAAAGCTACTCACACTTTAAAATAAAATACAAATGCAAGTAACCAAAACTTTGTGGGATTCTAGACACGTACCTGCCTTTTATTCAATTATTTTAATTTCAATTCTCAAATCTTTCAGTAATTGATACTTATTATGATTGCTGCTTGGATTTACCACTCCCTCTAAGCACTAAGAAGACAGAGAATAATATGTATAACAAGGACCTCATGAAATTTTGCCAAAAGAAATTTAAATCAAATGATATAAATAATAATTTTTTACCATTTAACTTGTAAGCTGACACCATTGGTTGTTATCAGCCTGTGGCTATGTAACTAAAAAGTAAGATTTGTAAACTATAATCTGACTTTATACATATATAAAGGAAATCTCTGCTGGAAATGCCATATGTGTATCCTATGTGTAAACCTACATGTAATAGAGACCATACAGAGATATAAACAAAAAGGATTTTTGCAGTTTCTCAAAGTCCTATTGGATGACTGACTCATTGGTCCTACTTTTTTGACAAGAAATCTTCAAAGGAAACATCATGTAACCTGGATTGGCTTTATTTCCTCATGACTGACTCCCAGTCCTCCAGATTGACAATGAACTCCTAATGGAGTTCAATAGTGTCCCCCACCATCCAGGAAATGACAGAGAGAAACTTATTAATGGTGAGGTCAAACACTTTATTTGCTCATGTCTGCCCATAGTAACAAATGGCCAGAAGATCTTAAATTAGAGATAGACATTAGCCAGAAGGGAAACACAAGTGTTTCCACACAAGTGGTAAGTGAGTACAGTAGGAAGAAGAAGAAGAAGAAGAAGAAGAAAAAGAAGAAGAAGGGGAGGAGGAGGAAGAGGAGGATGAGGAGAAAGAAGAGGAAGAGGAAGAAAAAAAAAAGAAATAGGATCAGCAGCAAATGGGCGGAAGGAGAAGAGAAACAACAGAAAGGATAAGCTGAGTGTACATGGAGCAAGGATTGTATTACGCAACTTCAGGTGGGAAAAACAAACCAAAACAAAACAAAACAAAGAAAAAAACAAAGAAAAGAAAGAGAAAAAAGAAAATCAAGGGAATAGGAGAAGAGACAAAGAAAAGCTTTATTAGAATTAGCATCAAGAACAGGAGATGGCCAGAAGGATCAAGTACAAGCAGAGATACTCTGACCCACGCACACACAACAGAAGAGACTCTCCGGACTGCACTGGCTCTCTAGCCAGACATGAGAACTGCAGTTAGAGACAAATTTAGGTTTATATTTAGCGAATTCTCAGCCTCATAGAAAAAGGCATTGTATAGGTCTGTATTGAGGGTAAGAGTAGGAGGAGGTTGGGAGGAGCTCGGGCTAAAAATGTGGCAAAAAGTCAGGAGACTCCAAATGGTATCAGGTGTCACAACGGAGCAAAGGAGGTTGGAGAACAGGACCCAGACAAGTTCTGGAGGTTATACTCTTGGTAGTTTATTTTCCTAGACACAAATGACAGAGCACCAGTACTAAAATCACCTAATGGCACAGAGCAGCTTATCACAAGAAGATGACCCATTAATCAAGAAACCATGAGTCAAACACTAATTATCCATGACACAAGAGACTGTAAGACTCATAATGCCAAGGTGGCTTTACTGAAATCCTTAATTTGCAAAATTCTGTATATGGAGTTACATTCATATATGCAGCAAATTACCAGACACTCCAAGGATACTAAATAGGCTATTCTTTCACTCGAATTTCTTACTTCCTTTGGACTTAAAAAATGTAAGAAAAAAGCAATGCTACCTTTGGGCATTTTTAGTAGGAGGCTAAACAAATGTGAGTGGGGTTTAACCATGTAGCAATCAAGGATGTGGCTCAAAATATAGAGGTGGAATAAATTGAAGAGCCAAGTAGCTCTACAAATCTGTGGTTCTATTGACCACATGAGAGTATCAATTTATATAAACAGGGCACTTTTAATCTTTTGAAGTACTTCCACATATTTTTCCATATTCCATCTTATATCCTGGCAACAGTCTTAGAGTAAGCTGGATAGGTATAATTATATCTGTTCCTTTAGCTGGAGAAGTAGACTCACAAAGAATAAATGGCCTGGATAAGCTGGTAAGGAACAGAGCTATGGCATGCAAGAACCCTGAATCCCAGTATGGCTGGTTTCACCCAGACCGTGCTTCTGGAACTTGAAAACAAATGACTAGGAATCTTGCTGAATTATAGATTCTAATGTAGTAGTTCTAGGGTGGGACCTAGGATTCTGCATTTCTAACAGGCTCCCTGGTGATACCAATGCTACTGGTCTGTAGTTCTAAACCAGACTGCCATTGAATTTAGTAATCTCTTAATTCATAGCTGTTCATCAAGTATTTTTTAAAATATGGATTCAAGAGCCTTAGCTCAGGACCTTCAGTAGGTCTGGTGCAGAACACTGACCTCTGCATTTTCTTTAAAGTTCCATGAAAGGTTCTGATTAATAAGAAGGGCTGAGAATATTTTCACACTTACAAAGTCATAGCACCTGTATTGTATATTTAAGCATCTTCAAGCAAGTATTCTCATAGCAACTATTAGGAATTCTAGTTCCATGCTAACTCATCACAAGAGAACTTTTCATACATTTGTAGAATACTGGACACTTTCAGATTTCTATCTCTCATCTTTTTAATCTTGAGATTTTCATTTCTCTAGTTTCCAAGGTACAAAATATCTCACAACTCTATAATGTCACAAGATGTCAGTTTCACTCATTTTTTTCTTAAAATAACATCACTTAAAAATTTCAATCCCTATTTTCTTGGACCTTTTAAGATGTCTATGGTTCTTGGAGAGCTTATTGTCAGGTGTAATTTTCTTTATAAGGCACATTTTAGAGGTCTGTACGGACAGTTAAGGAGAAGTGTTCAAGATATAAAAATCATTTCAAGAATTACATTTTGGGGGGGAGGAGTCAAGATGGCAGAGAAGTAGCAGGCTGAGACTACATCAGGTAGCAGGAGATCAGCTAGATAGCTTATCAAACCATTGCAAACACCTAAAAATCCAATAGGAGATCAAAGACCAGAAAAATGGCAATTCTAGAAACAGAAAACCGACCACTTTCTGAAAGATAGGACCGAGGGAGAAGTGAATCCAAAGCAACGGGAAGATAGACCTTGGGGGGAGGGGCCGGATCCTGGCAAGTGGCGGAGCAACGGAGCACTAAATCAGGACTTTTAAGTCTGCTCCACTGAGGAACATCATCCAGAGGCTAAACTGGGGTGAAGCCCATGCAGGGTCAGCGTGGCCCCAGATCCTGCAGGGTCACGGAAGGATCAGGGGTGTCTGAGTGTCTCAGAGCTCGCGGGTATTAGAGCAGGGAAGCCGGCTACAGAGACAGAGCGAGGAGTGAGCTCTTAGCTCAGGGTTACCTTGAACGAGTCGCAGGCTGGGTGAGCTCGGAGCATGGCCAGAGGCCAGGGAGACAGGAGTGACTGGGCTCTTTCCTCTGAGGGCGCACATAGGAGTGCGGCCGGAGCTCTCGGCTCTGCCCGGCTGGAGACTGGGAGGCCGCCATTTTCATTTCCATCCTCCAGAACTCTACGGAAGGCGTTCAGGGGACAAAAGCTCCCCAAAGCAAACCCGAGCAGATTACTTAGCCCGGCCCCTGGTAAGAGTGGTGCAATTCCACCTCGGGCAAAGACACTTGAGAATCACTACAACAGGCCCCTTATCCAGAAGATCAACAAGAAATCCAACCAAGACTAAGTTCACCTACCAAGGAGAGCAGCAGAATTCCAGAGGAGGAGAAAGCAAAGCATGGAACTCGTGGCTTTTTCCCCATGATTCTTTAATCTTGTGGTTAATTTAATCTTTTTAATTTAATTTTTTTTCTTCTGCTAAATTTTTTTTAACTTTTACCCTTTTCTTTTATAAGGTTTTTTAACTAGTTTATCTAATATATATATATTTTTTTCTTTTTTATATTTTTTCTTTATTTGTCTTCTTAAATTTTTTTTTCCTCTGAACTTCTTTTTATCCCCCTTTTCCCCCACGATTTGGGGTCTTTTCTAATTTGGTTTAAGCCCATTTTCCTGGGGTCTTTGCCACTCTTTTAGTATTTTACTTGCTCCTTCATATACTCTTATCTGGACAAAATGACAAGGCGGAAAAACTCACCACAAAAAAAGAACAAGGCGGTACTGAAGGCTAGGGACCTAATCAATACAGACATTGGTAATATGTCAGACCTAGAGTTCAGAAAGACAAATCTCAAGATTCTAGCCGGGCTCGAAAAAGGCATAGAAGATATTAGAGAAACCCTCTCTGGAGAGATAAAAGCCCTTTTTGGAGAAATAAAAGAACTAAAATCTAACCAAGTTGAAATCAAAAAAGCTATTAAGGAGGTGCAATCAAAAATGGAGGGTCTCACTGCTAGGATAAATGAGGCAGAAGAAAGAATTAGCGATACAGAAGACCAAATGACAGAGAATAAAGAAGCTGAGCAAAAGAGGGACAAACAGCTACTGGACCATGAGGGGAGGATTCAAGAGATAAGTAACACCATAAGACAAAACATTAGAATAATTGGGATTCCAGAAGAAGAAGAAAGAGGGAGGGGAGCAGAAGGTATATTGGAGAGAATTACTGGAGAGAATTTCCCTAATATGGTAAAGGGAACAAGCATCAAAATTCAGGAGGTGCAGAGAACGCCCCTCAAAATCAATAAGAATAGGTCCACACCCTGTCACCTAATAGTAAAATTTACAAGTCTTAGTGACAAAGAGAAAATCCTGAAAGTAGCCCAGGAAAAGAATTCTGTAACATACAATGGTAAAAACATTAGATTGGCAGCAGACTTATCCACAGAGACCTGGCAGGCCAGGAAGAACTGGCATGATATATTCAGAGCACTAAACGAGAAAAACATGCAGCCAAGAATACTAAATCCAGCTAGGCTATCATCGAAAATAGAAGGAGAGATAAAAAGCTTCCAGGACAAACAAAAACTGAAAGAATTTGCAAACACCAAACCAGCTCTACAGGAAATATTGAAAGAGGTCCTCTAAGCAAAGAGAGAGCCTAAAAGTAATAGATCAGAAAGGAACAGAGACAATATACAGTAACAGTCACCTTACAGGCAATACGATGGCATTGAATTCATATCTCTCAATAGTTACCCTGAATGTTAATGGGCTAAATGCCCCAATCAAAAGACACAGGGTATCAGAATGGATAAAAACACAAAACCCATGAATATGCTGCCTACAAGAAACTCATTTTAGACCCGAAGACACCTCCAGATTTAAAGTGAGGGGGTGGAAGACAATTTACCATGCTAATGGACATCAGAAGAAAGCTGGGGTGGCAATCCTTTTATCAGATCAATTACATTTTAAGCCAAAGACTATAATAAGAGATGAGAAAGGACACTATATCATACTCAAAGGGTGTGTCCAACAAGAAGATCTAACAATTTTAAATATCTATGCCCCCAACGTGGGAGCAGCCAACTATATAAACCAATTAATAACAAAATCAAAGAAACACATTGACAATAATAGAATAATAGTAGGAGACTTTAACACTCCCCTCAATGAAATGGACAGATCATCCAAGCAAAAGATCAACAAGGAAATAAAGGCCTTAAATGACACACTGGACCAGATGGACATCATAGATATATTCAGAACATTCCATCCCAAAGCAACAGAATATACATTCTTCTCTAGTGCACATGGAACATTCTCCAGACCACATCCTGGGTCATAAATCAGGTCTCAACCAGTATCAAAAGATTGGGATCATTCCCTGCATATTTTCAGACCACAATGCTCTGAAGCTAGAACTCAATCACAAGAGGAAATTTGGGAAGAACCCCAATACATGGAGACTAAACAGAATCCTTCTAAAAAATGAATGGGTCAAACAGGAAATTAAAGAAGAATTGAAAAAATTCATGGAAACAAATGATAATGAAAACACAACGGTTCAAAATCTGTGGGACACAACAAAGGCAGTCCTGAGAGGAAAATATATAGCGGTACAGCCTTTATCAAGAAACAAGAAAGGTCTCAAATACACAACCTAACCCTACACCTAAAGGAGCTGGAGAAAGAACAAGAAAGAAAGCCTAAACCCAGCAGAAGAAGAGAGGTCATAAAGATCAAAGCAGAAATCAATGAAATAGAAACCAAAAAAACAATAGAACAAATCAACGAAACTAGGAGCTGGTTCTTTGAAAGAATTAATAAGATTGATAAACCCCTGGCCAGACTTATCAAAAAGAAAAGAGAAAGGACACAAATAAATAA
Source organism: Neogale vison (assembly GCF_020171115.1). Taxonomy (NCBI): domain Eukaryota; kingdom Metazoa; phylum Chordata; class Mammalia; order Carnivora; family Mustelidae; genus Neogale; species Neogale vison. Next base: position 282,304,350 of record NC_058091.1, read on the forward strand.
AATCATGAATGAAAGAGGAGAGATCACAACTAACACCAAAGAAATACAAACAATTATAAGAACACACTATGAGCACCTCTACGCCAACAAATTTGACAATCTGGAAGAAATGGATGCATTCCTAGAGACACATAAACTACCACAACTGAACCAGGAAGAAATAGAAAACCTGAATAGACCCATAACCAGTAAGGAGATTGAAAAAGACATCAAAAATCTCCAAACAGGGGTGCCTGGGTGGCTCAGTGGGTTAAGCCTCTGCCTTCAGCTCAGGTCATGATCCCAGGGTCCTGGGATTGAGCCCCGCATCGGGCTCGCTGCTCAGCAGAGAGCCTGCTTCCTCTTCTCTCTCTGCCTTCCTCTCTGCCTACTTGTGATCTCTGTCAGATAAATAAATAAAATCTTAAAAAAAAAAAAAAATCTCCAAACAAATAAAAGCCCAGGGCCAGACGGCTTCCCAGGGGAATTCTACCAAACATTTAAAGAAGAACTAATTCCTATTCTCCTGAAGCTGTTCCAAAAAATAGAAATGGAAGGAAAACTTCCAAACTCATTTTATGAGGCCAGCATCACCTTGATTCCAAAACCAGACAAGGATCCCATCAAAAAAGAGAATTACAGATCAATATCCTTGATGAACACAGATGTGAAAATTCTCACAGAATACTAGCCAATAGGATTCAACAGTACATTAAAAGGATTATTCACCACGACCAAGTGGGATTTATTCCAGGGCTGCAAGGTTGGTTCAACATCTACAAATCAATCAGTGTGATACAACACATTAATAAAAGAAAGAACAAGAACCATATGATCCTCTCAATAGATGCTGAAAAAGCATTTGACAAAGTGCAGCATCCCTTCATGATCAAAACTCTTCAAAGTAGGGATAGAGGGCACATACCTCAATATCATCAAAGCCATCTATGAAAAACCCACCGCAAATATCATTCTCAATGGAGAAAAACTGAAAGCTTTTCCGCTAAGGTCAGGAACATGGCAGGGATGTCCGTTATCACCACTGCTATTCAACATAGTACTAGAAGTCCTAGCCTCAGCAATCAGACAACAAAAAGAAATTAAAGGCATCCAAATTGGCAAAGAAGTAGTCAAACTATCACTCTTTGCAGATGATATGATACTATATGTGGAAAACCCAAAAGACTCCACTCCAAAACTGCTAGAACTTGTACAGGAATTCAGTAAAGTGTCAGGATATAAAGTCAATGCACAGAAATCAGTTGCATTTGTTTACACTAACAACAAGACAGAAGAAAGAGAAATTAAGGAGTCAGTCCCATTTACAATTGCACCCAAAACCATAAGATACCTAGGAATAAACCTAACCAAAGAGGCATAGAATCTATACTCAGAAAACTATAAAGTACTCATGAAAGAAATTGAGGAAGACATGAAGAAATGGAAAAATGTTCCATGCTCATGGATTGGAAGAACAAATATTGTGAAAATGTCTATGCTACCTAAAGAAATCTACACACGTAATGCAATCCCTATCAAAATCCCAACCAATTTTTCAAAGAAATAGAACAAACAATCCTAAAAATTTATATGGAACCAGAAAAGACCTTGAATAGCCAAAGGAATATTGAAAAAAAAAAAAGCCAAAGTTGGTGGCATCACAATTCCAGACTTCAAGCTCTATTACAAAGCTGTCATTGTCAAGACAGTATGGTACTGGCACAAAAACAGACACATAGATCAATGGAACAGAATAAAGAGCCCAGAAATAGACCCTCAACTCTATGGTTAACTAATCTTCGACAAAGCAGTAAGGAATGTCCAATAGAAACAAGACAGCCTCTTCAACAAATGGTGCTGGGAACATTGGACAGCCACATGCAGAAAAATGAAATTGGACTATTCCTTATACCACACATGAAAATAGACTCAAAATGGATGAAGGATCTCAATGTGAGAAAGGAATCCGTCAAAATCCTTGAGGAGAACACAGACAGCAGCCTCTTTGACCTCAACCACAGCAACTTCTTCCTAGAAACATCGCCAAAGACAACAGAAGCAATGGCAAAAATGAATTACTGGGATTTCATCAAGATCAAAAGCTTTTGTACAGCAAAGGAAACAGTGAACAAAACCAAAAGACAAGTGACAAAATGGGAGAAGGTATTGCAAATGACATATCAGATAAAGGGCTAGTGTCCAAAATCTATAAAGAGCTTAGCAAACTCAACACCCAAAGAACAAAAAATCCAATCAAGAAATGGGCAGGGGCGCCTGGGTGGCTCATTGGGTTAAGCCTCTGCCTTCGACTCAGGTCATGATCTCGGGTCCTGGGATGAAGTCCCACATCGGGCTCTCTGCTCAGCAGGGAGCCTGCTTTCTCCTCTCTCTCTGCCTGCCTCACTGCCTACTTGTGATCTCTGTCTGTCAAATAAATAAATAAAATCTTAAAAAAAAAAAAAAGAAATGGGCAGAAGACATGAACAGACATTTCTGCAAAGAAGACATGCAGATGGCCAACAGACACATGAAAAAGTGCTCCACATCACTCGGCATCAGGGAAATACAAATCAAAACCACAATGAAATATCACCTCACACCAGTCAGAATGGTTAAAATTAACAAGTCAGGAAATGACAGATGCTGGCGAGGATGTGGAATAAGGGGAACCCTCCTACACTGTTGGTGGGAATGCAAGCTGTTGCAACCACTCTGGAAAACAACATGGAGGTTCCTCAAAAAGTTGAAAATAGAACTACCCTATCACCCAGCAATTGCACTACTGGGTATTTACCCTAAAGATACAAACGTAGTGATCCGAAGGGGCACATGCACCCGAATGTTTATAGCAGCAATGTCTACAATAGCCAAACTATGGAAAGAACCTAGATGTCCATCCACAGATGAATGGATAAAGAAGAGGTGGTATATATACACAATGGAATACTATCAAAATAAATGAAATCTTGCCATTTGTGATGACATGGATGGAACTAGAGGCTATCATGCTTAGTGAAATAAGTCAATCGGAGAAAGACAATTATCACATGATCTCCCTGATATGAGGAAGTGGAGATGTAACATGGGGGGTTAGGGAGGTAGGAGAAGAATAAATGAAACAAGATGGGATCGGGAGGGAGACAAACCATAAGTGACTCTTAATCTCACAAAACAAACTGAGGGCTGCTGGGGGGAGGGGGTTCGGGAGAGGGGGGTGGGGTTATGGACATTGGGGAGGGTATGTGCTATGTTGAGTGCTGTGAAGTGTGTAAACCTGGTGATTCACAGACCTGTACCCCTGGGGACAAAAATACATCATATGTTTATAAATAAAAAATAAATAAAAAGATTTACATTTTGGAAGGTAAAAGAAAAAACTAGTATCTGAGGGACAATTAAAGAGATGGCCCCCTTATTGTGCAGTTAAGCTTTCCAAGTGTGCGCACAGCAAAGAATGGTTGAGATAAGAGCAAACACTGATAAGAAGGCGTTGGAAGGGACCTCCTGCCATACTGGCCTTGCATGTGGTCTTTGAGAGTCTGATAAGCTAGCAAGTTATCTTCCAGAATTACCACTCACTGATTTGAGGAACAAGTTAAGAGCTAAGGAGGCACATAGCTTCTCTTTTCTTAATAAGGATGGCTTTGGCTTTCAATTGCCAAACTCCACTGTAGCCCATGTCACTCTTCATATAAAAGCAAACAGAGGTGGGGGTCATAGGCTAAAGATTCTGAAAGAACCGTCCAGACAATTAAGAGTTCTCCCACTCACAATCTCAACTTATTAATGTTACTGCTTTGGGGTATTTATGGGGTAATGTCAACAGAGCAGAGATGCCTTCTTCATTTACATGTTCTTAATATCACAGTAATTTTTTTACAGCACACCCTAAGCTACAAGCAATACCTAACAATTCTATTTATTCAGTAGTTAGGGTCTAACGATTTGTAAGGACTTATATCCCAATAACTCAGTGCCTGTGGAGCACAACACATCTCAAACTGCAATCAGAGAGAACACTGCTACGCTCTTTCTTGTCCCAAAATGACTTCACACAGTCCTTGCTTTTTATCATAGAAAACTCAGCCTCACCAAGATATGACACGAACAAATGGAACATGGCAATCTAACATTTAAACCGTTAGAGGAGCTCATGTGGAGTCTGAAAGAGGTTACTGCGTTTCCCTTGACTTTTTGAAATACTTGGTTATGTCACTCTACATCGGCTGTAGCACACAGGAATGCCTTTGTACACAACTCAGAAATGGTGGCTCTAGCAAATCTGAAGCCCAAGACTCAGATTTCTGGTCTGGGCTGCTGAGTCTTCTAGCCATGTCTTATGGGGGAGATCTATTCATAACTCTGAGCTTCAATTTCTTCATTTTAAAATATAATCAATTTCATCATTCTAAGAGCGAACACAACCAAAAGTACTTAGGTACACAGAAATGCTATCCTAGAGATATATTTTCTTAAAAGTGAGCTGCCCTAATATAGTGAATTTTAAACTTCTGGGTTTTTTTTTTTTTTTTTAATGTAGAATCCCTTCTTTAAGAATTCATCCTTAAGATACAAAGCACACTGTGAGATTAGAAATAGAGATACTCCATTGGAAAAGTCACGCTGGTCATCACACCCAGTCCTGATCTCTTCATGCTCTGCTATGCTCCGAAGGGGATGGACTCCCACTCTCTTACAAACTGGCTTACCACTGAGCTTGTTTTGTAGGCTATAAGAAGCAGAATCTAATATTCCCCTCTACTCTGTCTCCCAGAAATATCTTCAGTAGTCCTGCTTTCTGTCCCCCATTAAAGTTTCCCTCCTACCTTAGCCTCTCCTCCTAACTCCCCTCCGGCCTCTGGATAAGGGTAAATTTCTGCAGGTGTTTACCTTGGAGTTGCCTCAGCTTCCCAAGTTGCTAGTTCAAGCTCTTCTAACCCGTAGCTAATGTTCTGTATTAAATTCCCTATGAGAAGCGTGTTGCTGTTGGCTTTATTTATGACTGGTCCCTAACCAGTACTAAGATGTGAATGGCCCAGAGCCCGGCCTCTAGGCTCCAGGCTTCTGATATGGTTGTTCTTTAGGCACATCTGAAAAAATAAGGCTCATTCCTCACTCTATCACTAAAAAGCTGTGTAATCTTAGGCAAGTCACAGAATATCTCTGAGGCCCATTTTGCTCATTCTGCAGGGTTCATACCTACCTTGACCTCTCCTGATAAGTAGGAAGTATTTGGGATGACTTAGAATGATCAGATTGGCCTTTTATTACAACCTGGGGCATTGTGTATTTGGAAAAAGGGTTTACATATAAAAATAAAGATGTTGTTTTCCAAAAAACGCCCCCCCCCAAAAGACACCTGCTCCATATTCACCATCATAACCCAGGCCTAGCTTTCAAGATAAAAAATTATCAACTGTTCTTTCAAACAATTAGATTAGATTAGAACTAATATCCATCAGTTCTATCAATCGTAACAAAGCTAAGACAGATCTTATTTACAGCTACTGATTCATGTTTCTATTCTGATCTTGGTGTTTATGCCTAACAACCCACACTGGTATTGTGCTCATTCTTTCTTGTATTGTGGTTTCAGCACTTCCAGAGTGGTTTTAGGCACTCCTAATCCAAATTTTAGGTTCATGTACTCAGAGATAATTACCTTTGGTTGCAAGGAGGATGCATACATGACAGAAGATGGAATTAGACAATTGTGGTTTGAGAACTGCAGCTCCAAATAGAAAAGTTGAAATATATATGTTTGTAAATAACTGTGGCCTAGTGTATCTTGTAGGGTTTTTTCTTTTTTTTCTCTCAATAGAACTTTTCTTTTTTTTTTTTTTAAGTTTCACTTTCTGATTTGCTGGAGCATCAGGTCTGTCTGTTGGAAAGAAGACATTTTGGGTCAAGGTTGCTACACACATATTTTATGATCCATGACTGAGTGCTGACTAAACAGACTAAAGCAATATAAATATATCTTATTGTGACTCCTCTTATCAGCCTAACCCTTAGGATATAGTAAACTTGGAAAGAAGCAATGGTGAGTCTTTTCTAACATGTATTTCCAGTGCCAGCATAAATGCCTGGTTTTCTGAACACCTGAGATGAATTAATGAATAAATGCAAGCCTCCATTAAGACCAACTGATGTCGGGACGCCTGGGTGGCTCAGTTGGTTGGACGACTGCCTTCGGCTCAGGGCGTGATCCTGGAGTCCCGGGATCGAGTCCCACATCGGGCTCCCAGCTCCATGGGAAGTCTGCTTCGCTCTCTGACCTTCTCCTCGCTCATGCTCTCTCTCACTGTCTCTCTCTCTCAAATAAATAAATAAAAAATCTTAAAAAAAAAAAAAAAAAAAAAAAAGACCAACTGATGCCCTCAGCACAGTCCCACAATGGTAACCATTCAGCCACAGCTCAAAACGAAGAGTTTCAGGATCATATATACTAACTAGCTGGTAAGTTAATTCTAGCCAGACTCACTAGCTATGTTTACACTAGATAGAAGTGAAACTCTCAAGCCATGAGATAGAAACAAATGTGATATCTGACAATAGCTTCAACCCAAACATTTAGTTGCTCATCATGACAAATAAAATGTTTAATAACAGATTAAAGTAAAATATGACAGATGAAGGTAATACAAAAAATGGACTAATGTTAAGAGAAGCACTGAAAAAGCAAAGGGCACAGCAGTGAAAAAGCAAAGGGCACAAAAGCTAGAGTGGGAAGAAAATCTATTTCCCTTCCCTTGGTGCACCTGCTTATTTCGCTTAACAATTAATCCAGGGCTGAATGGATGGCAGAAAGTGCAGAGTTCATATTAGAGAAAGTCTCCCTTAACAGTCTCCCTGTCTGATCTTCCTAAAATGCTGTAAGCCTCAGGTCACAGTTCTAGTCCATGACTCTTCTTTCTTCATATAGCTTTTCCCCTTCCCCCAATCCTATGACTTCATGCCGGACTTAGTTTTCCTGTGGTAGCGCTCGTCACCCTCACCACTCAAGTCTTTCACTAGAAGACTTAGAAAGTAATGAGTCACCAGGTCTAAGTTGATATGGTATATGCAAATGGACACACTATAATTGGAGAGTTACTAAGTCATACAGTTACCCAAGAGTCACAGTTAAATGTCTTAGACAGACTTCCTAGAAGAGGATATAGTTTTGAATAATACTGGATAATTAAGATCTTAGGAATGAGAAGCCCTCAAGAAGTCTCACATCCCATCCCATTATCTAGATTTATTAAATCTTAATATTTTTTCATACTTTTCTCAAATCCTTTATTTTTAAGAAATGATGGTAAAACAATGGTGATTCTTATGATCTTGATATTTTCCTTCCGCACTGGATAAATCAATGGAAATAATGGATAAATGAATTCAGATATACTTATACTGTGGAATCCTCTGCAATAGTTGCAAGAAATAGACATCAACACAGATACATTTTTAAAACAATAAATGAGCAGTTAGGCTGATTCCAGTTGTTCACCAACACAAGCATCACTGCAATAAACATTCCTGTACACATTTTCTTAGACATAAGCCCAAGAGTTTCTCAAGAACATATGTTAAGAAGAGAAATGTGTGGATTTCAAAGGATATGTACATTTTCAGCAATACTATATATTGTCAAAATCTCTCCAAATAGTTTTTTTACCGATTAGTAGCATATGACAATTCTCATTTCTGCCATTCTCGGTGGTATTTAGTACAAACTTTGGTTTCAATTTTTGACAATCTAATAGAATGGTATCTCCTTTTGTTTTTATGTATATTCTTGTTATTCATGAAATAGTGCATTAGTTCTTAAGTTAATTGGTGGTTCCTCTCCTATCAATTGCCTACTACATCCTTTGCATATTTATTTAGTTGTTTTGTTATTTTTGTGTTGATTTGGAGGAATTATTTACATATCCTAGGTAATAGCATCTTGCTAGCTTTATGCATCTAAAATAATGCATAATAATAACTTTGTGAGGTGTGGGGTTTTTTTTTTTTAGAATTTGGTCACTTTGAAACAGTCAAATTTGGCATTTTACATGATGCTTTTATCATCTTATGTCTCCCCTAAAATACTCTCCCCTGTATTTACTTGTAAAAACTTTAAGAAAATAATTAGATGTTTATTCTACCTATATATCTTCCTTTGTATGATGTGACACAGGAATCTAATTTCTTTTTTCCTATACAAACAACCAGCTTTCACAACACTATTGTCACTGCTTTATAACTCTGCCTCTAATCTACTCCTAAAAGTAATCTTTTCAGAAGATTCCAGAATGCAGCACATTCTAAAAATTATAGTCTTTCTTTTAAGCTATTTCGGGACAGAAGTAGTTACAGAAAACTTAATGGATTTCTGTGTGTGTGTGCATGTGTGTATTCCAGAAGCAACGAACTACTGGAAATCTTATTTTTAAAATACTTAATATGAGATAGTAGTGGGCTGGAAAGCAGAGGAAGAAAAGAGTATCAATGATGTTGGGGACTCTTAGGTATGGCTCAGCGACAGAGGTCTTCCTGTCATATCCTGCAACCATTTGCATGACCAGAGTCTCAAAATCCTGCCATGGACAGACTTCAGGCTTCTTGTGAGTCTCTGAAATGTTATCTCTAGGACCACAACTTCAGCCTGAATTTATCTATAGCCCACAACCTGAGTCCATGACCATCTCTAGCTCAGTACTTCTCTGGGAGCATAATAGGAAGAGACATTTTTAAGTTGTTTTTAACAGACCACAATCCCAGAGTAACATGGTCCACTATTGGTGCTTCGCCCTCAGCATGGCAACTCACCATGGTGTTTCCCTGAGGGAAGGTGACCGTGTTCTGAGTGAATTCTTTCTTCTGGGAGACACTGGGTCATCTATCAGGGAAAGAGAAATGACCCATACAAACTACCCAGAAAACCATCTCCAGCAAGTATTCTGAGGAAGCCAGTGGACAAGGTACATGTGGACATTACTGAATTATCTCAGATAATAAAGGAAGGTCTGTTAATATAATCAGAGGGGGCTGCAGCTGTTCAAAACAAATTCTGAGCCCAGGTAGTAAAGAGACACATATGAAAGCAGTAATTTCTGGGGTGTTTTTTTTTCTCACTTTAACATTCCCATAATTTGAAAAGAATTTAATGGATTTTCATTTTCAAGACGTGGAAAAACAAAAGTCCTCCTCAGCTGAGAGCAAATGCTTCCAGTGTTTGCCTGAAGCCATTCTTTTTATTGGGGAAGTTAAAGGCCCTTGAGAAGAAGGGGTTTATAATGGAAAAAATGAGACAGCATCAACCATAATGAAGCTCAGAATATAAATAATAAAAACCCTGTTAATGCCTGACACTTTATGTTTCTAGAAAACCCCTGCCTTTTATCTAAAATAAGACAGTTGCTGAGGAGGTGGATAAAGACCAGGCCATCTTGTTCACAGTAGTTCAGTCCTGTTAGAATATGCCTTAGACAAAAGACCAAACCTTTTATGAGAAAGACAAGCATATATTTAACATGATTCTTTTATTTTACCTTTATTATCAATCAAAGGAAATGGTCCCTTGATATATGTTAGGTTTCCATTAATTTCAGTCTCCCATCTAATGCAGCGGAAACGCTTTCAACAAAGTCTCCCATGAGGAAAGGATCATGTTTTTCAGGTAAATCCTACAGTGTCTTAACCTCTGAGGAAGAACAGCAGAAATCTCAGGACCCAGTTCTTCCTGCAGTACAGATTTTGCACATAGAATTCTTCCATGAGGTGGGTGGGTGTGATTTCTTAGAATAACAGCACTTTTCCAAACAGCATATGCAGAAATATGAACTCAACTCATCTCATGGAGCTCGGTACCACAGACATGGCAGCATCCATGATACTGTCCTTGTCCTCAAAGAACTCCTATTCCAGGCCTTTAACATAATTGTGGGCAGTTATTAAACACTTTACATACGTGTGCTTTCCACTAGGCTTAACGCCTTCCCATTCATTATGTCCTACCATCTGCACATCAATCCCAGCAAGGCAGGAGCTATTATTAACATTATTACCACTTTTTGAGATGCTCAAACAGTTTTCAAGGGATTAATGAGCCTTCACACAGACACCAGGCAGCCTGAAATTTCTGATTAATAATTACATTTTAAATTTTTTAAAAATGACAGGAGAAAATTACTATGAGGATGGCCTTCTCAACATGCATACATGACAGATTGTGAAAAGTTTCTACTAGTTCACTGATAAATATCATAAGCATCATATTGGTCTTTTTTATATTACTCTAAATATGAGTGATTTTGGAATGCAATGTAGAGAAGAATTATTTTGATCTCAATGACAGAAATTCAACCCAAAGTGAACTAAGCCAAGTAAATAAATTAAAGTATTCAAAGCTCAACGGTCCAGGACTAGGTATCTCCAGGTATAATAAAATGCAGGTATTTCTATGATATTACCAGCAGTATTCCTCTACACATAGCTCTACTTTCCTCTGGGTTGCCCTCATTAGCAGGAACATTTTTTCTCTTGCAAGAACATCTCCCTACAGCTTAGCAAGTCTGATGGAAAGAACTTTTTTTTTTAATCACTCTTTCTAACAGAAGTCCCAGAATTGAATATCATTAACCTGCTTTGATTATCATCACCATCAGAGGGGTAGAATGTTTTGGTGAATAAATCTGGCCCTATAGCCACCCATGGCTCTGAGTGTGGAGAAAGTAATCCCACCTAAACCACATGGACTGAGAGTAGGAGAAAGAGATTCCTCAAATGAAAATCAGAGAGTTGTTGCCAAAAAAAAAAAAAAAAAGTGGCTAGATTCTGTACAAGGAGACACAACTCATGTCTTTCACAAAGAGGACAAAGAAGTAAAGAGCTGGGCATGCTCAGGACTGGCAACCTGGAAGGACTGGGGGAATGATATAGAACCACTTTAAGTATTTGATGTTCCTGAAAAGAAAGTTGGGTGAAAAAAGGTAGAGGAAAAACAGCATGATGAAATTAACTCTACTGGTTAAACCACCAATCACCTCATGCTCCCGGCTTTTTTCTGAGGCACAGAAGTACCCACTGAACCACTAGTGGGTGAATGGAGCTAGAAGAATCCATCTCAATATAGGGTTGAGCTGAAGCAGTTATTAATTGAGCAAAACATTTTTCCTACTGTTTCTTAATTCCAAAAAGCATAGAGATGCTCACTGTTCATACTAAGGAAGAAGAAAAGTTAGAGTAAGGTATTGATTTTAAAAGATTCTATTTTTCTTAAAGGAGTGATCTCTTAGCTTATCCTCCAATGTTTCTCTCAAAATTCTCTACCTTAGAAATTGCTTGATGGACTCTGAAAAACAATCTGAGGGGTTTGAAGTGGCGGCGGGGTGGGAGGTTGGGGTACCAGGTGGTGGGTATTATAGAGGGCACGGATTGCATGGAGCACTGGGTGTGGTGAAAAAATAACGAATACTGTTATGCTGAAAATAAATAAATTTAATTTAAAAGAAAAAGAAATTGCTGGATGTGATACTAATCAAAGAGCTTTGAATTCTTCTCAGAAAGTCTCTAAATATGAAAATCTATGTTAAAATTATTAGAACTTGGAAATACAACACTATCTAGGTATTGTACACCACAACAAAAAATTTTTCAGTCACATTTAACAGATTAGACTCATTGATTATTTTAAGATCAACAACCCCTTCGTGATTGGCATTTTATCAAATTAAAATGTATTCTAGTTTACACACTCAATTTTGTATACACTCTGAACATGAGAGTATAAATAATATACATACCAAATGTTGATGTTAGAGTTTTGTGTAGACAGAAAGTTTTTCCTCAAAAATAGATACAACTAACAAGGCATGTTTCAAAACCTTATATGAAACTATCGTTAGCTTCTGCCAAGAATTCCAGCAGAAATTTAGATTTTTTTTTGCAGTCTATCTTAAAACAGGAGATAGCCAAATAAACATCTTCTGAAGATCTGTTTTCTATAAATTTTATTCATGAACAACCCTTATGAATCATGTATTCTAAAAACTTCTTGGATTCTCTTTAGCTTTTACCCTGATCAAGTATAAAAACCATAAAAACCAATCCCACCAAAGGTGGCCTCAAAGAGCAATTTTATTCACTGGAGTTGAATAATGGACACTTAATACTATTAATTCCTATCTTAGAACGCTTCAGAGCCTAGGTTAGCGTATCAGTTTACCTTTCCCAACTTTTCTTACTGCTTTGTGACTTCCTTATTCTTTGAACATGCTTACCACACAAAACATTGGTAGAATCTGAACTCTGTGCCAGATGAAAAGAGAAAAAATTATTTCCATATACGTCCAATGCATATAAGCTCCCATACACATGTCCTGCTGTATGTTCATCAATCTCACTTTCAACTCCAGAAACGCAGGGAGGTCAGAGTTCTAGTTCCTAGAATTGGCCTTTTATGGAACAAAAGCTACTCCTCCTTTGTACACCTTGAAATAATATTCTTTGGCAAGAGCCTGGAAGGATATTATGTGTATATTTCAGGGTGTTATACATACACACACACACACATGTGAAAATGTATGTATATACATTTATGCATATTATGTATATATTATGTATATACATATGCATGTATATATTATATATACATATGTATGTATATAGATAAGATATGTAGATATGCATATATATATGAAAAACATAATAGATAATTATCTTTCTTCTTTTTTCTTTTTTTGGAATTTAGATCTCACACCACTCACAAAAAAAGTTTAGAAAGGAAAATACTTGTAACTCAACTTCTCCAAAGGAGACCCGTATAAGATTATTCATGATGAGAACTCATTCAGAAGAGTTTTAAATGTCAAAATAATGGCTCTTTTACTGCTTTCATCTAGCCTGCTTTCCCAAAATGTTTACTGAATTGGATCTTTCCACTAGATATTTTCTCTAGATATTAAGTCTAAATATAGATTTTCCTTCATTGCCCCTCCTCAACCTTTTTAGATCTACGCCCATCACATTCCTGGTCTTCCATGGACAATCACACTTGAGCCAACAGTGACTTTGTGTCTCACTCAATGAGACTTAGCTACTAAAGAAACCCACAGCCAAATTCTACCACAGATAGGTTCTTCTCATACTGGAGTCTAGGCAGGCAACAGGGGAAAAAAGCACAGGACCAGAGAGCCTTTCGTCTCTCTTCAGGAGATAATGGCTCCCAGCCTCTTGTTCTTTAGTTCCTCTCCTCTGAAACTCCTGGATTGTTTTCCACTTAAAGGCCAAGCTACTGCTCCCTTAGCTAATGTCAAAAGCAAGACCACCATAGCTGCCGGAAAACAAACCAGAGAATGGTAAACTAGCCAATACTGAATTCTCAACAGTATCCATTAGCTTGCTGATTCACGTTACTTATTCCCACTCTAAAATACAAAAAGTTAGGCAAAGGGAAACCACACCACATTTAACCTGAAGCTTTGAAATGTGTACGGATGACAGCAATACATGAAGTCAACACAGGAAACACAAGTTTAGAGCTATAGCAAGCTTGGAGAGTTTCTGGAACTGAAGATCTTACTTTGATGTTCACAGCTATTTCAGTCAGCAAAAGTAGCAGTTGTAGAGGAGAGAAAGCAATCATAAAACTTCGACAAGCATTTTTCTAGAGGACTTTTCTTTCCTTTAAGGAATTCTTTTCAATTTATTAAGTTATCTATCTCCTTTTTAGCAAAGTGTTTTAGAATGTAAGAATTTACCAAAGTGATAAATAACCTACTGGGAATTAAACCAAAATGCACACTGAGCTGTTGTCTTGAAAACCACATGTCTTTAAATCCCTTGGTTGTTAACATTTATTCCAAAGAGAGGAGGTCTTAACTTTCATTGATTCTCACTAGATAATAACTGGACTATTTTGAAATGCATTCCCCCTACCTTGACAACTTAATTGACCTGTTAGAAGTGTAATTTACTATACAAAAATGATCAAAAAGCATTAAATAAATTTTATATAAAAATCACGAGAGTCTATGTTCTAAAAGGATGATATGGAATAAAAATTAGATAAAAATGGTTTTAAGAAACCCAAATGCATAAGAACTTATGATGCTATAAGTTCTATTCAGAAACCTTTATTCCAAAGCCTTACCCCAACTGTCTACCTCAGATGTATCATGGCCGTCCACACAGTGACTCTCTTTGGAATTAAACTTTGGAATTACTTGTTTACACAAGAAAACTCATCTCAGATGTAGCATCTGTTTCTCACTAAGGCTTAGCTTTCACCTAATTCTCCAAATGGGTTGACTGAGGTTCAAGAATGTGAGGTGACTCACTCAAGATCATACAGTGAATCCAGGGCAAGCAGCCTCTCTCCCTTGAGTAGTAGATGTATATCTCGGTACAAAACTCAATTGACGCTGTTCTCAGGCCTGTGACACATACTGACATCCACTCGAAAACCTCAGTTATTGACTAAATCACCTGACATCTTTATATTTTTAAGTGTATCAGAAGGAAGGGGAAAACACCATGGAATTTGAATACATTCACCAGGTCTCCTTTATTAAATTATATGTCTTGACTCCAGAAGCAGTTTAACCTAAAATATTTGAGTATGAAACCCACAGGTAATATTATATACCTTGTATAATGCAGCAAGAATGTAGTAAAGGCAAAAGAATATGTGTGGAGTATATTAAAAGGTAAAAAAAAATCAGCAAAAATCTATTTACATAGCCCTATGTATTTATTTCATATGAAATATTTTACTGTCTTTATAGACTATGAAAAACTACTTACACACACTAATTCTTGCTTGGATAATTTATTGTTTTACATTTACACTCATAGCAAGGAAGCCAAATAATACTTAAGTTTACACTAAATCCAAAATGATTATATTTCAAGGAAATTAATGGTGCCATAATAGAAGTATAAATCTACATATACTCAGCCAAACTAAAATAAATATTCTTACAAATTGCCACTGGGTGAATTTACAGATTTTCCTATCAATAAGCCTATGTATTTCAACTTTTTTTTTTCATTTTAATCATGAACTTTAGTTAAGTGTCTGTGTACATATAGATATATATCTATATATCTACATACAGATATAGAATTGTTTTTTTTCTAAAGTACAATGAATAGAATTACTCACATTTCCTACAGCACTTTCCAAAGAATAATATCTACTTGATCCATTACTATAAGAACAGCTTTGAATCAAGCAACATATCCACAGGGGTTACTTTCAGACTTATTATTTTTCTACAGACTTAAAGTTGTAAGTTCAGATGTTTTTACATACTATAACTATCTGTGATTGACTTGGTGATTCCTAAGTCTGGCACTGTAAAATGTTCTCTTCTAGGGGCACCTGGGTGGCTCAGTGGGTTAAAATGTTCTCTTCTATAACTTCCAATATAATTCTTCAGACATTCCCACCAAAGAACTGCTCAAATTACCTTCTACTTTATTTTAAATTAAAAAAAAAAAAGGGTTATGTCAGATGCTAACATTAGAGAAGCATGATACAGGGTGAAGAATATATGAAACTCTTTGTATCATATCTTTGCAACTTTTCCGTAAACAAAATTTTCCATTAAAAAAGTTTAATTGTAGGGTCACCTGGGTGGCTCAGTGGGTTAAGGCCTCCCAAGGTCCTGGGATCGAGCCCTGTGTCGGACTCTCTGCTCAGTGGGGAGCCTGCTTCTTCCTCTCGCTCTGCCTGCCTCTCTGCCTACTTGTGATCTCTGTCAAATAAATAAATAAAATATTTTTTTAAAAAAGTTTAATTTTTTTAAAAAAAGCATGTTCTGTATCATCTTGAAGCGGAATGGAGTGATGGTGAATATGAAAACAATCAGGTTCTGAGGGCAGAAAAAGATAGGGAATTCTTTGGAGTAACCCCATGTTTTCTTTCATGATTTTGATGAAACATTTGTAGTCATACCAAAAGTATGCCCAAGTCTTTCCATAAAGATGACTTGTCATGAATGTTCTTCAATCAACTCAAAGTAATTCTGACAAATCATTCAGCTCACAAGTCTGGAGCACTTGCTGTATCCCAGATATCATATTGGGCCCTGGAGCTATGAGGTGGTAAGTGTGGTTCCTACACCTGGGGAGCTAACACTGCAGAGGGGACAGGTATAAACAACATGCAATGAGAACCCCTCACCCAGTGATACTGTACTCTTGGTGAGCATTCAGGAAAGCTCCACAAAATAGTTTATCTTTTAACCCAAGGGTTACAAATCTTATACTTGATAGCACTGTCTAGTTTACAAAATGGCCTCAGATAATTTTTCACCTCCCAGCCTCATTGGACACAAATAATGCCACATAGACAGCTTTTTTCATTCCCATGTTACTGAGAAGAGTTACAACTCAGTCGCACCTGAGGCTCAGAGTTTCATTCATGTCCTGTGATCTCCTCATTTGTCATTGCTTTATGGCTTCATACCTTTCTAGGTGGGGATCTTGCCAGATTCCTTCCATAAAGATTCCATTCTTTTTTCAAGTGAATGCCCAATGTATTTATTTTCCCTTGGTCTTTCTTCTCTTACCACCTATTTCTCAAAACAAGGTAAATAATGAAAGTTACTCTAGTTTTTAAATCAAATCTCACTTCCCGAATAAGTGGTAAGATAAGAGAATAAGTGATTCTCTTAGAATCAAAAAGTCCTCTAAGTAAATTAGACATATTTGGGGGGTTAATTTAATCTTTTCAAGTCATTCATTACTTTTTAGTGTGCTAAAGCTCCTCACATACGAAAAATATTCTGCATTATTGTGCGTCACACAACGTATTAGTTTACTTCTTTTATATGCCAGGTATTGTGCCGAACCCTAGTGATGCAAAGATAAATAAAAAATAGGATCTTCCCTAAAGGAGGGAGGTCCTGGTCTAATGCAGGTAGGAAGATGGAAGATTATAACATATCTGAGAATAATTATTACATATGTATGTCCAGGACCTTAAGAGGACTTCAAGGAGTTCCTAAAGCAGAGGGTTGGAGGGAAGCATTTTAAGCTAATTTGGAAGCAAAGGTTTGGAGGTGGGAGTGTGGCTGGTCAAGGAATCCGGAGTCATTTAGAAAGGCTCACTGTGGAATGGTGAGAGATAAGATTAAGGATAAGTGGCTTTGCATATCAGGCTAAGGATCACAGGCTTTATTCTGAAAATGAGGCACAGAAGGATTTTGAGCAAGAAAGCTGTGATCAGAGATAATGTGAAAGAAACAAAGATCACTCTAGCTGCAGCGTAGAGAGCAGACACAAGCAGAAAGAAAACTGGAATCAGAAATAAGTGAGAGTTCATGGTTCATTAGTGGTGTATGACACCCAGTGCTCATCACAACACCTGCCCCCCTTAATACCTATCCCCCGGTGTCCCCATCCCCCATCCCCACTCTTATGCAACTGATGACTCTTGAACACTACATCAAAAACTAACAATGTACTCTATGTTGGCTAACTGAACATAATTTTTTTTTTAAGTAGGAAAAAAGAAAGAAAAAATTAAATAAGTGAGAAGAATAGAACAATAGCAAGGAACTCACTGATGAGAATGAACCTGTTTGACCAGGTCATGATAGCTAGCCTGGAGAAGGAGTCGAGAGCTATGAAGGGGGCCAACACAATCGGATGTGAGTAGAAAGGAGAGGTATAGAGAAAAGAGGATCGAGGGGTCTCCCAGGTTGCCAGCTTAGGTAGACTGAGGGGGGCTGCTCTCGGAGATTGCCGGGAGATTAGACTCACTTTTGGGAGGGGGAGGGAGAGTCAGTACGAGCAGATGAGGCATTTAGCTCAGGACATGCTGAGGTAGATGCCTGCTTATCTGCTGTGAGTCTACAACTCAGAAAAAATGTCTGTGATCATAATATTTGGGACCATGTGCTATGCTAATACTTGGGTTTCTGAAAACTGTGTGCACTCTGAAGTCAAGGGCCACGGTTTCAGAAGAGTAAGCCAGAGTGTGCATCAGGTTTCAGAAGAGTAAGCCAGAGTGTGCATCAGGGATTTACCTCTAACTAACTATCAAAGCCTTGACTTTCCCATCTGTTATTACCTATCACATATCAATCACTGCTGCAAGGATAAAACAGCGTGTAATATAAAAAGCCTCATATTTAGCATAGAAAGGGAACATCATAATTATACATTATCATGATCTTTCAAAAATGCTCAAAGCAAATCTAACACATTTTATAAGGGCTTTTCCTCTAAGAAAGAAGAGTAAGTACCTATCATTTCAATTATTTGATAATTTTGTATATTTATGCTGTGTTTCCTCAAGGTTTTTAAAAAGCAGATTTTACTGCTTTCTGGCTCAATATATCTTAAAATTACTTTTGAAATTTAATATACAATTATAAATTTAATTCTAAGCAAATGAAATCCTCTCACTTTATAAAAAGTTAATATTTTGTGCTATTACAAACTATTCTGAGTTTTACCACTTGTATATATTAGAGATTAAGGTGACTGAGAAAAAACGTGGAGGTATCCCAGCTTTGAACTGCCTAATTGTAAATTTGGGTTGGTAATTTCCTATTCTGAAAAGGACAGAGATGATAGTCCAAAAATTTCAGCTGGACTTAATAAGCTCACACTCTAAAATATAACAGAGTAGAACGCCCTCCCATCTTACTTGAGAGCTCATCCTTAAGACTTCTCTTCGGTCATTCTTCCTACTAAAGGTCATTGGAAGGAAGCTGGAAGGTCTGGTGGCTTTTTTCTTTTTTTCACCAACTTTCTGTGCTACAATTTTAAAAGTCTGGATGCAGCACAATCAGAACTCCTCAACTACAGAACATAAATTTTTAGTACTTGTTGTTCTGGAATCCAACAGAAGAAATATTTGGCTTTTGCTTGGCCCCATCCCATTAGCATTAATAGGTTGTTTTCATTGGAGTTGTCTTCAAAAAAGATATGGATATGAGAAATGATATATTTAAACACCAGTTTTCAAACTAAGGTCATGAAATGCAGCTTAAAAAAAAAAAGAAATAGAATTAACTGGACTATAGTAAAGTAGAACAGAAAATATCAGACTGCACCCACTATAGAAAAGGTAAATATTATCTGGGGAGATCTTTTATTCATACATTGTATAAGATATTGATAGATATACAGACATATAGAGAGTCATATATAGCAATACAGATATATCTGCATGTCTTTACTGGGTCACAATATATGTTAATTTAATTGCAGTTAAATGTTTGAAGGCCACAGTGTTGTGAATTACACACCATAAGACAAGGAAACTAGAAAAGATACAATACTGCCCCCCAAATTCTTTTCCTTGCAAAGTTATGCCATACTTGCTTTCTAAATCTGTCTCAAACTTCATTTTTACAACAGAAATATCCTCTGCTTAAATATGCTAAACACTGTACGTTAATGATCCTGACCACAATAACAGTAACCCCGCGCTGTTCATATTATGCTCTGCAAAAGGATTTCAAATCACTAATTTTATTCCCTTTACTTTTCAGCAATACTGCAAAACCAAAAGGAGAAGCAGCAGCAGCTCTTATTTGCACTGAAGCACAGAGAGGCCAAGTGATTTGACTCAGGTAACTCAGTAGCAAAACTACATGCATAAACCTGGTCACTTAAATCATAGTCCTGCTTCTCTGGATTGTGCAGCTCCGTGCTACACAGCTGCAATTAGTTTGCCACTGTTTATCTCATGGGTCTTTGTCATTTGTTTTGGGTTTAAAGCTCGGTCCACAAAAGAGTCCAAAATATTTGGGAAAAGGCAAGGAGAAGGAACACACTGAGATGACTTCATGATTTAGGAGTTTGTAAGCTGTCAACTGTATTTTCACCCAAAACTGAGGCTTCAGACTGCAACTCGCTAGCAGCCAATCTGCCTTGTAGAGGTCTTTTCATTCCAAAGACAATCCCAGGGACCACAATCAATACACCACCCAATTAATATTGCTTAATTGAGAACTGCAACTTGCCAGGCCATTTTTATGTGGAAATTCATGGTTCTAGGAGACACAAATTACAAATTAAAAGAGAGAGAGAGATGGAGTTGGGGGTGAAGGGAGACGCTGGGAGTCTCTGAGGAAGCATCTAGTATAATCACAAAACATGAGCTGGAGAACTTCCCCTGTTTTTGCAGGTTCTGTAACAGACTGGGAACTATCTGACCTACCTATGTCTAAAACTCCCCGGCAGGATATTTTATTTGATAAGAGATTTAAGAACTACTGATTTGAACATTTAAATAGGTCTGTAGGTAAACTGCGTTTGTTACATTATAACATTATATATATCTAGAAAATTGCCTGTTTTTGTAAATTTTCTGTAAGTTTTCCACAGAATTTACTGACTTGTTCAGTCTCTTTGGTCTTGAATTTTCCTTGTTTCATTCTTAACAATGCTTAGGGTTTGGGTTTGGATGGTGGTTTTTTTGGTTTTTTGTTTTTTTTCCCTTCACCATTTTTGGAGAACAAATATATTTTATCAATACATTTAAAGAATGACCTCTTGATTATTCCACTATTTTGAACTACTTTGTAATTCACTAAAATATATCTATGATTTTCTTCACTTCGATATACTTGGTTTAACTCTATTATTCTTACTTCTTAAATTTGAGAATAGCCATTACATTTTGAAATGTTTTCTTTTTTTAAAGATTTTATTTATTTTTTGAGAGAGAGAAATTAAGAGAACGAATGGGAGGAGGGGCAGAGGGAGAAGCAAACTCCCCACCGAGCAGGGAGCCCAGCGCTGGATTTGATCCCAGGACTCTGGGATCATAACCTGAATCAAAGGCAGACGCTTAACTGAGTCACCCAGGTGCCCGAAATGTTTTCTAGACAGATAAATAGATATGTATATATATAAATACATTTATCTATAAAAAAATATATAGGTTTGGTTATTAATTCCATTTTATATAGCATTGATAAAAGATATGGTCTTATAATATTTTCTATTTGTATTTACTGAGCCCATTTTGCAGACTACAAAGAGTCAATTTTTGTAAAGATACCATATATATTTGAAATAATGTAAATTCTCTAATTTGAAAGTTCAGACTTCTATAAATATCCCTTATACCTATCCATTAAAGTTAACCAATTATGTAGTTCAAATCTGTATCTTTACTCATTCTTTTTCTCTCACAGACAAAAAGTGTGTACTTAATAACTTAATATTCCACTGTCACTGAGAAACTGAACATTTCTCCTTGTAACATTATGAGCTTGAACTTGAGAGTTATGTTTTCAGACACATATACCTTCAGGATTATTATGTATTCCTTGTGAAATCTGTCTTTTACCACTATATTATGGTCTGCCTTATCCCTGATAAGACTTTTTCCCATAAAGCCTATTTTATATAACAGAAATACTGCTACACCAGATTTCTTTTGATTAGTATTTTCTCAGTAAATCTCTCCTCTACTTCACTACTTGTATTCTTTCATCATGTTTTAAATTTTTTTCCTGTAATACAGCATATGCCTGAAGTTTTATGCACTTCTTTTTTTAAAATATTTTTAAATTTTAACAGAAAACTGGAATTATAGTCAAAGAACATTTTTTTGTAATTCTAATATCTTTTTTTAGTTTTAATTTTTTATTTGTTCTTAACATATACTGTATTATTAGCCCCAGGGGTACAGGTCTGTGAATCACCAGGTTTACACACTTCACAGCACTCACCATGGCACATACCCTCCCCAATGTCCATAACCCAACCACCCTCTCCCTACCCCTCTCTACCCCTGCAACCCTCAGTTTGTTTTGTGAGATTAAGAGTCTCTTATGGTTTGTAAAGAACATTTTTTCTGAATGATTTGAGAGTAAGCTGGAAATATCATGTTCCATAACCCTGAAATCCTGTAGCATGCAGTTCCTACAAACAGAGCATTTTCCTACATAAACACAATACCTTCAAAATCAGGGAATTAGCACTGATATGTTGCTAGGATATAACTCACAGACCTCATTACCATTTCAGCAGTTGCCCCAATAACATCCTCAATGGCAAAATGATCCAATCCAGGGCCACACAGCACATCTAGCAATGTCTGTTTTTCTCTTTTAATTGAAATACTGACTTGACTTTCCTTGATACTCATGACCTTGACATTTTCAAAAATTAAAACTAATCATTTTGCAGATGTCACAAAATTTAAGTTTGTCTGATGTTTTCAGGTTATACGTTTGGGGCAGTAATGTTACAGAAGTGATGCAGTTTTCCTGATTATACCCTACTAGATGGTACGCTGGTTTGATTTGTCCCTTGATAGAGGTAGTATCTCCCTGGTCTCTCCATCCTCAAGCTTTTTTCCTTTGAAATAAACAAGTCTTTGAGACTAAGTCAGTATTGCATTCTTCATCAGCTTTTCACCCACTAGTCCTAGCATCTGTTGCTATTTTGTGACTGAACTGTCAGTATGATGGTTGCCAAATGATGATTCTTAATTCCATCATCCCAAGTGTATTTATTAGTTGATATTCTATTCCAACAAAGAGCTTTCTCTTCTCCCCATTTATGCATTTGTTTATTGATACTTATATAGACAAATGGCTTCCTATTTTAGTCAATGGACTATAACCCATTACCAGCATTGCTTTGATGCTCAAGTCATTCCGATACTTGGCTGATGGGGGCGTCTTCATGCTGCATCTGCCTATATCACTTTCTGAGCATTTTCTCACTCTTTGATACAAGATTTTCCACACTCATCTTGTAGTTTGCTTGCTTCGGCCTTGAAACCAAGCATTTCTCCAAGATGCCTTAGTTCATTACGGGTGAGAATTATATTTAGAAATGAAGATCTGCGTGCTACACACGTATATGACTACTGGTGTTCCACCAACTGAGGAATGTGTGTAAGAATATCCATCTACATTTGTATCTGTTTTTCATCCAACAGTATCTATCACACCACTACCTCCGGTCCAGCACCACAGGATTAATGCCAGCTTCTTTTTCTTTCCATATTTGTAACCCCATCATGAGAAATCTGAACTCCATTGTATTAGTCTGTCGAGGCTACCATAACACAGACTAGGTGGCCTAAACAGTGGAAATTTATTTCTTATAGTTATGATAGGCCAGAAGTTCAAGATCAAAGTGTGGGCCAATGAGGTTCTGCTGAGAGCCCTTTTCCTTGCTTGTAATAATTGTTACAGAGCAACAGGGAACTAATAAACCTCTCTAACACTTATCAGAGACTTCATTTCAAACCAATTTCCATCTCCTCAGCTCTAATACACTTACGGCTTCTGGATGGACTCGCCTCTCACTTTCTGATAAGGTGCCTACATGAATTTCTTCAAATCCCTTCCCCTCCACAAACATTTCTTTAGTATTATTTTGTCTTCACTTACTCACTTATTCCTTCTACCCATCAGAGAACAAAATGTCTCTTCAATGCCAATTTTTTACACTTACTCTTTTATTCTCTTTTCCTTCTGTCTTCTCTGGACATTTTTCCCAGAAAGAAAAATCCCTGTATTTTCACTAATGTATTTTCAACACAGTCTCATCACTCATGTGTGCTCACACCGTCCTCTCTCCTCCTGGCTCAGCCTAAAAAATCCAAGTTCACGTCTGCTCCCTTTTTAAGCTATTATCAAATCTCTCCTCACTTTTATTTTCACTCTTAAACTTTTCCAAATACACTGTATTAGTAATACTTGGATACTTGTAATACTAAACTATTGTTAATCCCTTAAAATCTGGCTTCAGCCTTCATCACTCAGTGAAATGACTCTTTCCAAGATCACTGAAGGACAAATTGCCAGACCTCAAGTGTCTGTTTAGCTGCCCCCTTTCTCGCCTCTCGGGGACATCAAGGATTGCTGACCAACTGCTTGTGGACAACAGGTTTTTCTTCTATCCATGGGATTACTCTTTAAATCTCTATATGGCTCCTGCCATTCCCTAAACCTTGATTTTGCACAAAGATGTGTGTAGCTTTTGCTCTTCCCCCTGTGGATCAAAACAAAGCAAAACAAAAAACTAACAATGGCTCCCATCACAACCAAAATTAAATCCAATGCTTAACTTGCTTTCCTAAACTGTCCATCTGCGTGCCTCTCTTACCTTTCCATTACTGAAACCCAGTGAAAGCAAACTATTTCCCAATTCTTATATGTTTCCTGAACTTTTATTCTCTAAGCTCAGTTTTCAGCCCATAAACCTTATAAACAGTCTAACATTTCTGTCACACACATAAAATGTTTTCTATTACTGTAAATGTTCAGGACCTATATGTCTCTCAGTAATAATAATATAATGATTATAATCAATATTTAAAACACAATGGGTATTGTGCTAAGTACTGTGTGTTTATTAACTCATTTAATCTCCAGAACAGCACCATGACCCAGATCAAATGCTATCTCCCCAATGAAGTTGTTCGCATAAACACCACGTACTCTGAAGACTCTTTTCTCCATTTTGAAGTCTCAGATTCTTTAAGTATTACATCTTTTATAGTTCTAGATGGTTTGTCTCATAGTTACATGCCTTTATCTTATTTATACTTTATCCTCAGCAATAAGGTATTGAGGGCAAGAGTCTTGCTAACCCTTATGGCACAATTAAATCACATCTTTCTCGCCAAAGTTCTGAAATCACCTGTTATAAGAAACATCCTGATTCTAAAACTCTGTATTAGGTGTTGCTCATTGTGCCCTCACAGTTCTTTGCATGTTTTTATCATCTTTTCTCAATCTTATTACAATTGCCTATCTACCTCTATGTGTTCTCTTGAGGAAAGAACAAGGTCTTCTCCCTTTTCTTATTTACAGCATTTGTCACAATATACTACAGAGTAGGTGCTCCATAAATGTTTATGGGATGAATAAATGATTATCCCAAGCATGACTATCTGATCTCCCAAGTCACAGGAGATTGCAACCTATTACCGGAAAGGAAATAATAACTGTTGGGGAAAATAACAATGTTACTGAAGAAGAAAGAGACAATGAGATTTTTAGCTCATGATGTAGTTCAAGATCATCAATTTTGAGTTCATAAACCAGTATGAACACATTAAATATAATGGGGGCCCTATGTCCCCATACAAAAAATTAATTCAAGATGGATCCTAAGCCCAAACATAAAAGCTAAAAACCATAAAGCTTTAAAAAAAGAAACATAAGAGAATCTCCTGGGCACTAGGGCTTTGTCTACAAGTTTCTTAGGGCATAGGAAACAATAACCATTAAAAAAAAAAAATATATATATATATATATACACACACAGGGGCTCAGTCAGTTAAGCATCTAACTCTTGATCTCAGCTCAGGTCTTGATCTCAGGGTCATGAGTTCAAACCCTACACTGGGCTCCATGCTGGGCATGGAGCTTATTTAAAAAAAAAAAAAATTTAAAAATTTGACTTTATATTTTTAAATGACAACTTATTAAAACATATTTAGGGAAATATGTAAGTGAGCCACAAATGAGGAGGAAAGTATCTGATAAAGCACTGATATACAGTATCAGTAAATAATTCTTCCAGCTCAAAAACAGACAACTCAAAATAGCAAAAAAAAAAAAAAAAAAAAAAAAGAAAGCCAACAAGCCCACAAAAATCTGCTCAACATTGCTATTTATAAGGAATATGTCAATTAAAATTAAAATATACCACTACACACCTACCAGAGTGATTAAAATTAAAAGACCTACTGCCACCAGATATGCCATCACAGCATCTGGACTTTTCACATATTCTGTGATGTCATTAGAAAATAGCACAACTACTCTGGAAAAGGTACAAGAGTTTCTCATAAAATCAAAAATATATGTACTCAACAACCCAGCAATTCCATTCCTAGCTATTTACCTAAAGGAGATAAAAACATAAGTTCACCCAAAAATTAAAATACAGAAGCTTTATTGATAATGGCCAAAAATGGTAAAAAGCTGTGTGTCCACCAAAACAAAAATGGATGAGCAAACTGTGGTATGTTCAGCACTCTGAGCAATTAAAAAAATACTGACAGATTAAACTAAAATATATCATGCTGATGGAAACAGAAGCCATGCATGAAAGACAACATTCTGTTTGGTTCTATTTACATGGAAACTACAGAATGACAACATTAGAATGTTAGTGGTTACCTCTAAAAAGGTAGGAGTGAAAATTGACTAAAAAAGTGCCATGAGGAAATTTTCTGACTGACGGTAATATTCTGTGACTGGAAATGGATTTGGATTATATACATATATGTATTTGTAAAACACCAACAATATATTCTAATGATAGTGCATTTCACTGTATGTAAATTATCATCAAAAGTAAAAACTAGTGAAGTCTGATATTAATAAGTATCAAAATCTAGTTAATTTAGAAGGAAATATATGTGCAATTTACATTGAAATGCATCCAAAATCAGATGAAAAGGTACAGAGATGGATACATTTGTGTTTACAAAAGTATAGTAAAACATTAATAGCAGACCAGGTGGTAAGTATGTAAGTGCTCAATGTTAAAGACTTTCAATTTCTGTTGGTAAAATAAAACGGGCAACCAAAGTACCATGTAGTAGGGAGACTCCTTTCATGATACATCTTTAAGGACTTTTTGAAATGTCTGCCATAGGCAAGAAAGGAAAATCTAAATATCAAGATAAAGCACTGTCATATTTATGTAACTAATTTATCTGTAAAGTTGAATTAATAGTCCCAAACATTATATTTAGAAAATTCAGAAGCATGGTTGACTAAGAAGATGTCTAATTATTCATTTAGAGAAAATCAGAAGGAATTATTCCAAACTAAACTTGGAATTATTCAATATTCGGGGATAGGGGCTCCAGGAAGAGAGGGAAAGGTAGCTTTCATAAGTTCTTAACTTTTTTTTAAAACAGTTTTAATCCCTTACTAAATTTCTGGGGTGGTTCTATACACACTGATACTTGAGTTTTTCTAAAATTCCACTTAAAACTGGATAGCAAGTACATCCCTCAAACAGAAAGCCAGTCATTGATTTCTCAAAATTCTTTTCTTTTCCATCTGTGTCCACTCCTGCCACTTCCTTACCCTTTCTCTGTAGCCGCCTCAATTTCATCCAGTTATCCCGTGTTTTTGAAACATTTTCTTTGTGTGAAGACTAAATCCCCATTTCCTCCTTTTTGATCTCCATTTAGTCTTGATTACAAACCTAACTGAATTATGGTCAGTATTACCAAGCTCCTTCCTCCACCCACTCACCTTATTAGACCAGTCACATCATCTCCTTTTAAAAAAGTTTTTACAATGGCCCACTTATCATGATGCCTTTAACATGGATTAAAAAGAAAAGCCATCATATAATATCTATCTTCCCAGAGTAAACAAATGCTGAGAGAGGAAACCCAGGGATCTCTGAAAATGTTTGGTAGTTTGGGGCTTGGGTAAATACATGAAACATTCTAGAATAACACTCAAAGAGAGTTCTAAAATCAGTTAAAACTCTTGTTGTCTTCTTCCATAAGGAGACTGGCCAGTGGTTGGTCAAACAAGGTAATATTAAACCTTAATTCCTCTCTGATTCCAAAGTAATTCTCTAACTGGTAGTAATATTTTTAAAATCTTTACAGGAGAGGCACCTGGGTGGCTCAGTGGGTTAAGCCTCTGCCTTCAGCTCAGGTCATCATCTCAGGGTCCTGGGATCGAGCCCCACATCGGGCTCTCTGCTCAGTGGGGAGCCTGCTTTCCCAACTTTATCTCTGCCTGCCTCTCCGCCTACTTGTGATCACTGTCTGTCAAATAAATAAATAAAATCTTTAAAAAATAAAAATTAAAAAATAAAATAAAATCTTTACAGGAAACACAAATAGATAAATGGAAAGGATATCCGCTATTCCCATCTTGGTTAGTCAAAAGCACATTCTTGAAAACTTTCTTCCTATATCCGTTTAAAGAAGTTCTATAAATAGTTAAGGCGCCTAGACTAAAAAAATAAGAAATTTTTTACTTTAGCTATTACATAAAAACATGAAACCATAAATGTTAAAACTATATAGAGTGAGCTTTTATCCAAGTATCTCCTAAATAGCTTGGTGCAGGTCTTTTGTTCTATGGGATGTTATTCAGTGTAGTTCCCCAAGTAAGGTGTGAGGTGGTAGATTCAATCAGGTTCAAGTCCAGAATAAACTAGGTAAATTGTTGTGATCTCTTTGAGAGAGTAACTCATCTTTTCTGCTGTCATTTTATCTGCAAAGAGGTGAGGAGATTAGCCTAGATTATGAATCACAAATCTAGACACAGATCTAAAACCAAGCACAAGGCTAGTTACAATAGATTTTAATACACCCCATTAATTTAATAATCTGGCATTAAATATAATATCCACAAATGTTTATAGAGTATATCCTGCTAATACATATGACATTTCTCTTCATCTCTCTGTGAGAGAACAAATCAGGTATTTTGTCTTTTAGAGTATTCTGGTGTTTATCCACCAAAACATGGACATTGTCAGGAAAAAGTTAAAGATTTTTATATTTCCCCATTTTCTGTTCTATCAAAAACTGAAACAAACCAAAGAAGCTCAAGTACAGCATCTCAAAAAGTCCCTGCAAGACCCTTTATAAAAAATATTTTAATTAGAATTAAGCCTTCCGAATTAAGACTGACTAAAAGGTAACAGTTGGTGTGATTTCTCCATTTCCATGTCATATGAAAAATAATCTAGCTCTTTTCTTAATAAGTAGCCAACAAAAAGATCACACTTCAGCAATGTTTCCAATACAGTCTGAACAGGTAAATCCAAAAATAGTTGTCTGTGTCAAGCTGGCAGATGTCTTTCCTCAAGAGTTCAAGGTGACAAAGCCAAAACAGTGAGAGTAAAAGAAGGAAGTGATAAACGGGAGAAAAACTCCTTTAAAGGTTCTCTATTCCATGTCTTCTGATGGTGAAATGAATGGCATTTCTCAAATTATTTTATTTCGTTAGGAGACATTTTCATAATCTGGATCATTTTGACTCTTTGTCAAGTAAATTATTAGCAGAAAAGATTACTCTCCCAAAGGTATCACTAGAATGAACTCTGATTTATTTATTCTGGTCCCCTTTTTCATCTCTGAAAGCCGCCTTCCAATATTTGCTCCATGCCTCAAGCACCAAGAGTAAAAGGCATATCCGTTTTTCAGGTAGATGACCCTCACTAAGAGTAGACAGAACATAACTCAAATGAATTCAGATTCCTTTTGACTAGGAAAATGATTCAATAACAGTCTCCATCATTTGGTCAAAAATGGATGCTGTATCATTGCAAGGCTAATTCAAAAAATGGGAAAGAAGATATAGGTGTTCCCCTCTCATTGTTATTCTCTTTTTTAAAGAGTAACGCTCAAGTCCACCTCCTCTGGTATTACCCTTCAGGTAACCAACTAAAATTGGATTTTTGCTTAATCAACCAGCCTAATTAAGGCTTCTGTTCAGATCTTTGGATGACAAGGCAGAGTGTGGCTTCAATCAAATTGCTGGTTGACTCTTCCATGGGCCTAAATCATACCCGGTAATGTAATCAAACCAGTTTGGCTAAATTACACACCATATATCAGGAAATGGCTTTTCTAGGTCACTAGCCTACACACAATCTGGCATTAAAGTATAGCAGATAAAAAGAAATGTTTTTTAACATTTCCAAGAAACTCACATGCACTACTTAAGCTTTTAACTAATAAGAAACTATTAGAAGAAAAAAAGAGAGACATGAAAGCATAACAACATTGTGTCCATCCCAAATGTCATTAGCTACAATCTTTAATCAGGCACTCACTCCAGTTACTGGGCGGTATTGCCAACCTCCCAGAGGGAAGTCAGCCGCAGACCAAGAATGAGAAAACCAATTTGAAAAAAAAAGAAAAAAAAAAAAAAAAAAAGAACCTGAATGATAACTGAGCCCAGATGGGGAGAAGAAAGGTTAACTCTGGAACTGGTCTTATTTAAAGGCCACCAGTAAATTTAAGCCACAGAGAGACTTGCCTAAATCGGGAAAATGCTGTGTTTTCTTCCCTATAGTAAAAAGGGAAATGAACATACTCAATTTGACCCACCAGCAGCCTTTTCCCAAGTTTTAGTGTGGAACATAAGGTCCATGAGCAGGAGTTATAGGCTTACTACTGCAGCGGGGCAGTGTAGGAAAGAAGCAGCTGTTTCTTATTATTTGCGTGTATTTTTCTTATGGCTAAAAACGTGGGCAGGGTGCCATGGTGTACTGCTGTGCAGACCTCCCAAAATGGCAAGAGCAAAGAACTGGCTTTCCTCTGCTACCATCAAGCATGTGATCTACAAGATACCCATCCAAAGAAACTCCAGCAGAAAAGAGAACTGTGGCATAGCCATTGGCGTGCGGCTCTATAAAAGAAGAAATGAATTGAGGGACGGCTTTTACAAGGGATATTTTAAAGTTTCATTACAAATAATATCAAGAATTGGACCGTAATATAATCAAATATGAAACATTAAGTCTTTCAAGCCTATGTGCCTTACATTTTTAAAGGACATGAGCTATGACAAAATAGATACTACCAGAACCATGATTGGGCAGAGAGGGCTGAAGAGGTACATACCCAAACCGCTCTCTCATCCTTCCATAGATCTCCTACAAACACCTCCCTCTGCACACACCCATTTGGATGTGGAGGGCAAAGCAGCCCCAGGGATATAGGGCAGAGAAGACCAAACGGTGGATCTGCGGGGGGCAATGATGAATATTCCGCATGTTCCACCAAGCTCTATTCTCAACATGGCATTGAGACTGATCCCTTTTTAAACCTAGGTCAAAAGTGCCAACCACCCCTCTGCTTCCCACTCTCCGATGACCTCCCATGGCAACAAGACAGAAACTGGAAACTTCACCAGGTCTGCCTCACCTTGACTCGGCCTTCACTCTAAGGTCCCTCTGCGGTGCGGCATACCCTGATTGCCCTACTTTGTACTTCAGCCCCCGCCCCTGACCCAGCTGCCCATCCTCCAGGATTTATTTTTCCTCATTGCACTATCACCAGTAGCCTGACTACGTGTTTGACTTGTTTGTTATTGTCTATCTCTTCCTTACAAACCTGTAAGTTCCAGAAGCACATTTTGTTTTGTGCTGAGATACAGAACACCTAAAACAATGCCTGGCACCTGGGAGTCATTTAATATTTGTTGACTGGATAAATGAAACAACACATTAATGAGCACTGAAGATATTTAATATTAGTATGCTTTTTGATCATTAAGTATTATTTATTTATGCACAACAATCAATATCTCCTATTAACTGACGTGGCAAGATAAGTTCTTTCAAAGTTTAATTACAGGATTGTATTTAATGTAGGTTAAGGGACAAATTAACAATTCTCAACACTCTTCAGCGAATCAAGCAGCCTTAAAACCAAACAAATTGCTTTAGACAAGGAAGAAATGACATCTCTTTGATTTTAGGAACAAACTTTCCCCCTTTTAATGTGGAGTTGTAAAGGTCACAATGATTGACCTAGTAATTACCAAAGCCCACAAACACTCCCCAGTATTTATCTTTCCTGACTTCTCTGAGTTACCTGACACTCTTGAGCATCTCCTCCTTCGAAAAATTAGTGATTTGATTTACTCTAGTTTACTAAATAGGTGGGAGACTGATTCTTTAGTAAAATTAAATCTACTTTGTTAAATCTTTTTGTTAGTATTAAAGTAGTAAACAGTGCAACTTAAAATGTAAAGTGTCATTGTCTAATGACATAGGGAGTACATGACATTGTAAAAAACTAAATCAGGAAAATAAAGAAAATTCAAATCCCACTAGAAATAAGCAATTTGAAAGCTTGATGTGTATTACAATAATATTTATAAAATAATTTTCACTTAAAAATATTATATTTATTCTTGTTAAAATATATGCATATACTTTTTTTTTTTTAAGATTTTATTTTATTTATTTGAGAGAGAGAGACAGTGAGAGAGAATGAGCGAGGAGAAGGTCAGAGAGCGAAGCAGACTCCCCATGGAGCTGGGAGCCTGATGTGGGACTCGATCCCGGGACTCCAGGATCACGCCCTGAGCCGAAGGCAGTCGTCCAACCAACTGCGCCACCCAGGCGTCCCTATGCATATACTCTTATATACTGTTTTGATGTATATTATCTCATTGGAGGAATGCATAAAATTTATTTAACCCATGCATCATTGTTACGCATTGAGATTATTCCCATTTTTTCCTAGTTTAGTATATCTAGATTAACTTCCTTGAATATATGTTTTTATATAATTAACCCACCATATCCTTAAGAATATTTCTTGGAAAGTGAATCACTGGGCTACAACATCTGTAAAAAGCAAGAATACTGACTGATTTTTCAATATATATTGCTCTTTTGCTTATTTATGTTTTTATTTACTGCTTTGGTTTTTGAACATTGCTGTGGCTAGAATCCCCAGAATATTTGCATAGTGAGCAAACATCTTGCTTTATTCCTGACTTAATGAGAAATTCCTCTTGATACTAATTTTTAAATAGCTTTTTTGAACTCAGAAGCAGATAGTGAATATACTGACCACTCAACTATGGAATTTAATATTTTTCTGAACAGAAATTACAAACCGTCGACCTCTTTGATGAATACAGCCTACCACTTGGATTTGCTTGCCACAAATATTTTGTTTTTTAATTGAGCTAATAAAGAGATTTTCACATTTAAAATTAACTTAAATTTTCATTTCTTGGAAAATCAAAAGATCAAGCCACACTCAATCTGCATCCTTGAGGGGAACAAAAATGGCTAGAACTGAGTAAACACTCACACATTCTAGCTGACCCTCGTTCCATAATTCATATACTATACCATATATACTTGCATTCAAATCATTTCACTCATATATATTTCTGGCCTCATTAATATTGGCATTGGAATTATGGTCCCTATTCCAAACCATAAATCTTAAAGACTCCAGAGGATTCTATTAGATAAAGGTATCATAATTTCTTTAACTAACAACAATTTTTTAACATTTATTTTCTGTTGTTTTAACTTTAAATATATTCTTATGTATAACACTGATTACTTACAAGAAAAATCTCAGTTGTAGAATTATCAGTATGCCTATTTTGAAAGCTTTAGTAAGTGCTGCCTAGTATCTTATAAAAATTTGTAGGTAAAGGACCTTGACTGGGCTGGGTTAAGAAACGTGCCCAGTCATCACTGGTCCAGTTAACTGGATGTAATTCAAACACTGCTGGGAGAAAACTCTTAGGGGAGTTTTGAGGATGTGAATGAAGACAACCGAAACAGTTTCTTCCATATGAGATTGAACAGGTTTGTGTTATCATATGCCATTTGAATTTCTACTTTTTAGAATTGCCAGTTGGTATTATTCTTTGCCCATTTTACAAATGGTGTGTTCATCTATTTCTTACTAACTTGGAAGTGCTATTTATTAAATATATTATCTCCTTTCTACATATGTTACAAATTCCCTACTGGTTGTCATATATATTTTCATTTCTTACACTACTATTACTGCTACTTCTCCTCCCCCTCTGTGGGGTTCTTTTGGGGTTTGTTTGTTTGTTTGTTTTTGTTTGTTTGTTTGTTTTTGTTCAGTTAGCCACCATATAGTACACCATTAGTTTTTGGTGTAGGATTCAATGATTCATGAGCACATTCATGAGCATGTAGTGTTCAATGATTCATGTTCCTTATAACACCCAGTGCTCATCACAACACATGCCCTCCTTAATACCCATCATCTGACTACCCCACCTCCCCTACCTACCTCCCTTTCCACAACCCTCAGTTTGTTTCCCAGAGTCCATAGTCTCTCATGGTTTGTCTCCCTCTCTGATTTCTCCCTCTTCAGTTTTCCCTCCCTTCCCCTATGGTCCTTGGTCCTCCATGCTATCCCCTATGTTCCATATATAAAGACACAATAATTGTCTTTCTCTGTTCAACTTATTTCACTTAGTATAATGCCCTCCACTTCCATCCATGTTGTTGCAAATGGTGGATATTCGTCCTTTCTGATGGCTGAGTAATATTCCATTGTATATACATACAACATCTTCTTTATCCATTCATCTGTTGAAGGGCATCTCAATTCTTTCCACAGTTTGTCTATTGTGGACATGGCTGCTATAACCATTGGGGTGCAGGTGACCCTTCTTTTCACTATGTCTGTATATTTGGGGTAAATACCTAGTAGTGCAACTGCTGGGTCATAGGGTAGCCCTATTTTTGACTTTTGGGGGAACCTCCATAGTACTTTCCAGAGTGGCTGCACCAACTTGCATTCCCACCAACAATGTAAGAGGGCTCCCCTTTCTCCACAGCCTCTCCAACATTTGTTATTTCTTGCCTTATAAATTTTAGCCATTCTAACTGGTGTAAAATGGTATCTCCATGCGGTTTTGATTTGAATTTCCCTGACAGCTAGCAATGTTGAACATTTTTTCATGTTCTGCAGGGTTTTTCTGAAGATTATATAAATTTTTACGTGTAGAAAACAATGCCTGGAGCAAAGAAATACATGGAGTGCAATAAACAATAGCTGTTATCTTTTGTTTTATGCTAAAGAAGGCCTACTGTCTATTTTACAATTTCATTTGAATTATCTTCTCATTTTATTTTTTCATATTTTCTATTTCTTTAATTCTTATCCAATTATTTCAGTAAAGGTATGAGGGAGAGATTTCTTTTTATGGTTGTCCAAATGTCCCAACACTATTTATAGAGTAATTATTCCTGCTCCACTAATCTGGAACACCACCATTTTTGTTCCTCGTCATCTTTGGGGTTTTTTTTTCTCATTTTTTAATTTAAATACAATTAATTAACATATGATGTATTACTGGTTTCAGAGGTAGAGGTCAGTGATTCATCATTCTTATGTAATACCCAGTGCTCATTACATCACATGCCCTCCTTAATATCAATCACCCAGTTACCCGATCCTCCCACCCCTCCCTCCTCCAGCAACCCTCAGTTTGTTTCCTATGATTTAGAGGCTCTTATTATTTATCTACCTCTCTGGTTTCATCTTGTCTTATTTTTTTCTCTTTCCCCCTATGATCTTATGTTTTTTTTTCTTAAATTCCACATATCATTGAGATCATATGATAACTGTCTTTCTCTAATTGACTTATTTCATTTAGCATAATACCCTCTAGTTCCAGCCATGTCATTGCAAATGGCAAGATTTCATTTTTGACAGCTGAGTAGTATTCCATTGTATATATATACACTACATCTTCTTTACCCATTCATCTGTTGACGGACATCTAGGCTCCTTCCACAGTTTGGGTACTGTGGACATTGCTACTATAACCATTGAGGTGCAGGTGCCCCTTCAGATCACTACGTTTGTATCTTTGGGGTAAATACCCGGTAGTGCAATTGCTGGGTTGTAGAGTAGCTTTATTTTCAACTTTTTGGGGAAACTCCATGCTGTTTTACAGAGTGGCTGCACCAGTTTGCATTCCCACAAACAGCAAAAGAGGGTTCCCCTTTCTCTGCATCCTCACCAACATCTGTCATTTCCTAACTTGTTAATTTTAGCCATTCTGACTGGTAAGAGATGGTATCTCATTGTGGTCTTGATTTGTATTTCTCTGATGCCGAGTGATGTTGAGCATTTTTCATGTGTCTCTTGGACATTTTTTAGGTCTTCTTTGCAGAAATGTCTGTTCATGTCTTCTGCCCATATCTTGACTGGATTATTTGTTCTTTGGGTGTTGAGTCTGATCCATTTTTTATAGATTTTGAATACTAGCCCTTTATCTGGTATGTCATTTGCAAATATCTTCTCCCACTCCGTTGGCTGTTTTTTGGTTTTGTCAACTGTTTCCTTTGCTATGCAAAAGCTTTTTATCTTGATGCAGTACTAGTAGTTCACTTTTGACTTTGCATCCCTTACCTTTGGAGAGTGTCTAACAAGAAGTCACTGCAGCCAAGATCAAAGAGGTTACTGCCTGTATTTCCCTCTAGGTTTTTGATGGATTCCTGTCTCACACTGAGGTCTTTCATCCATTTTGAGTCTATTTTTATGTACGGTGCAAGAAAATGGTCCAGTTTCATTCTTCTGCATGTGGATGTCCAATTTTCCCAGCACCATGCATTGAAGAGAAGGTCTTTTTTCTATTGGATAGTCTCTCCTGCCTTGTTGAAGTTTAGTTGGCCATAGACTTTAGGGTCCATTTCTGGGTTCTCTATTCTGTTCCATTGATCTATGTGTCTGTTTTTGTGCCAGTGCCATACTGTCTTGATGAATACAGCTTTGTTGGTTTTGTTTTGTTTTGTTTTTTGTTTTTGTTTGTTTGTTTTATTTATTTGACAGACAGAGATCACAAGTAGGCAGAGAGGCAGGCAGAGAGAGAGAGGAGGAAGCAGGCTCCCCGCCAAGCAGAGAGCCTGATGCGGGGCTCGATCCCAGGACCCTGAGATCATGACCCGAGCCGAAGGCAGAGGCTTTAACCCACTGAGCCACCCAGGCGCCCCAATGAATACAGCTTTGTAATAGAGCTTGAAGTCTGGAATTGTGGATCCCACCAGTTTTGGTCTTCTTTTTCAACATGGAATACAAATTTAACACTATAATTTATGAAGTACACCTGAGTCTGTTTGGGGATGATTTGTTATACTACATCTTTTGATAACTACTACCATATTATAAGACAATATAGAGAAATACTTTCCTAAGTATTCTTTTTCCTCTCATACAGCAACTCTTTCCTCATTTTTCTTTTAATTCTTTGTTGACTATTCTTAATTTATTTTTTGACTATCATCACTTTATCATGTTATCTTTTTTCTATCCCCAAATATAGCTACAGCATCTTATTGCACAAATTCTGAAGATTTTATGTCTTTATGATATTGTGTTTTCACTCAAAAACATATTCTACTTACTGAAGAGTTTTTCCATGTTTATGACTGCAATTTCTTCTTGGGGAAAATTGTCTCTCCTTTTTTCCATCCTCCTCATCTCACCTGGGTGGTTCCCATTTGCAGATTCTCACCCAGATCCCTATGAATAAATCTTGGATTTGTAGCTCCTGACTTCTTGGCAAACACAAAAGAAACCTCAGTGGTCGGGTAGCTACTAAGTTATTTAAAAATTTAGCATATGAGGCATTTTTCTGTGATTCTTTTTTTTTAATTAATTAATTTATTTATTTATTTTCCAATTTATTTATTTTCAGAAAAACAGTATTCATTATTTTTTTCACCACACCCAGTGCTCCATGCAAGCTGTGCCCTCTATAATACCCACCACCTGGTACCCCAACCCCCCACCCCCCACCACTTCAAACCCCTCAGACTGTTTTTCAGAGTCCATAGTCTCTCATGGTTCACCTCCTCTTCCAATTTACCCAAATTCCCTACTCCTCTCTAATGCCCCTTGTCCTCCATGCTATTTGTTATGCTCCACAAATGAGTGAAACCATATGATAATTGACTCTCTCTGCTTGACTTATTTCACTCAGCATAATCTCTTCCAGTCCCGTCCATGTTGCTACAAAAGTTGGGTATTCGTCCTTTCTGATGGAGGCATAATACTCCGTAGTGTATATGGACCACATCTTCCTTATCCATTCATCCGTTGAAGGGCATCTTGGTTCTTTCCATAGTTTGGCGACTGTGGCCATTGCTGCTATAAACATTGGGGTACAGATGGCCCTTCTTTTCACGACATCTGTATCTTTGGGGTAAATACCCAGGAGTGCAATTGCAGGGTCGCAGGGAAGCTCTATTTTTAATTTCTTGAGGAATCTCCACACTGTTCTCCAAAGAGGCTGCACCAACTTGCATTCCCACCAACAGTGTAAGAGGGTCCCCCTTTCTCCACATCCTCTCCAACACATGTTGTTTCCTGTTTTGTTAATTTTGGCCATTCTAACTGGTATAAGGTGATATCTCAATGTGGTTTTAATTTGAATCTCCCTGAGGGCTAATGATGATGAGCATTTTTTCATGTGTCTGATAGCCATTTGTATGTCTTGATTGGAGAAGTGTCTGTTCATATCTTCTGCCCATTTTTTGATGTGTTTGTCTGTTTCGTGTGGGTTGAGTTTGAGGAGTTCATTATAGATCCTGGATATCAACCTTTTGTCTGTACTGTCATTTGCAAATATCTTCTCCCATTCCGTGGGTTGCCTCTTTGTTTTTTTGACTGTTTCCTTTGCTGTGCAGAAGCTTTTGATTTTGATGAAGTCCAGAAGTTTATTTTCGCTTTTGTTTCCTTTGCCTTTGGAGACGTATCTTGAAAGAAGTTGCTGTGGCTGATATCAAAGAGATTACTGCCTATGTTCTCCTCTAAGATTCTGATGGATTCCTGTCTCACGTTGAGGTCTTTTATCCATTTTGAGTTGATCTTTGTGTACGGTGTAAGAGAATGGTCGAGTTTCATTCTTCTACATATAGCTGTCCAGTTTTCCCAGCACCATTTATTGAAGAGACTGTCTTTTTTCCACTGTATATTTTTTCCTGTTTTGTCAAAGATTAATTGACCATAGAGTTGAGGGTCCATATCAGGGCTCTCTACTCTGTTCCACTGGTCTATGTGTCTGTTTTTATGCCAGTACCATGCTGTCTTGGTGATCACAGCTTTGTAATAAAGCTTGAAATCAGGTAAGGTGATGCCGCCAGCTTTATTTTTGTTTTTCAACATTTCCTTAGCGATTCGGGGTCTCTTCTGATTCCATACAAATTTTAGGATTATTTGCTCCAGCTCTTTGAAGAATGCCGGTGGAATTTTGATCGGAATGGCATTAAAAGTATAGATTGCTCTAGGCAGTATAGACATTTTAACAATGTTTATTCTTCCGATCCAAGAGCATGGAATGGTCTTCCATCTTTTTGTGTCTTCTTCAATTTCTTTCATGAGTGTTCTATAGTTCCTCAAGTACAGATCCTTTACCTCTTTAGTTAGGTTTATTCCAAGGTATCTTATGGTTCTTGGTGCTATAGTAAATGGAATCGATTCTCTAATTTCCCTTTCTGTATTTTCATTGTTAGTGTATAAGAAAGCCACTGATTTCTGCACATTGACTTTGTATCCTGCCACGATGCTGAATTGCTCTATGAGTTCTAGTAGTTTGGGGGTGGAGTCTTTTGGGTTTTCCATATAAAGAATCATGTCATCTGCGAAGAGAGAGAGTTTCACTTCTTCATTACCAATTTGGATACCTTTTATTTCTCTCTGTTGTCTGATTGCTGTTGCTAGGACTTCTAATACTATGTTGAACAAGAGTGGTGAAAGTGGGCATCCTTGTCTTGTTCCTGATCTCAATGGGAAGGCTGCAAGCTTTTTCCCATTGAGGATGATATTTGCTGTGGGTCTTTCATAGATAGATTTGATGAGGTTCAGGAATGTTCCCTCTATCCCTATACTTTGAAGCGTTTTAATCAGGAACGGATGTTGGATTTTGTCAAATGCTTTTTCTGCATCAATTGAGAGGACCATGTGGTTCTTCTCTCTTCTCATATTAATTTGTTGTATCACATTGATTGATTTGCGAATGTTGAACCATCCTTGTAGCCCAGGGATGAATCCCACCTGATCATGGTGGATAATCTTTTTAATGTGCTGTTGGATCCTGTTGGCTAGGATCTTGTTGAGAATCTTAGCATCCATATTCATCAGTGATATTGGTCTGAAATTCTCCTTTTTGGTAGGGTCCTTGCCTGGTTTGGGGATCAGGGTAATGCTGGCTTCATAGAAAGAGTCTGGAAGTTTTCCTTCTGCTTCAATTTTTTGAAACAGCTTCAGGAGAATAGGTGTGATTCTTGATTAAGAGGACTAACTCAGTTATTTCCCCAAGTGTGAAGTCTGCTTACTGTCGATTTGATACAGAAATGATTAAACTGGAGAAGCCTCTTTCTAAACTTTACTTCCAACTTTGCTAAGACACTCAAAAAAAAAAAAAAAATCAGGGAATCAATGTGAATTTACCAAATGTGTCGCTTCTTAAACTCCCTCCTCCTTTGATTACTCTGACCTGATTCTCTATTTCTTATTTCTTAATTCATTCTTTCTCACTATATTTGCTTGCTTTTTATTTTCCACTTTTCTTCACATTATCAGTGCTACAATTTGTTCATCATTACTCCAATCCCGAGCCCAGATTTACTGAACTCTAAACATATTTCCAACCCTCTACTGAACTCTGGGTGAAGGAACACCAGTGCTTTGAAGTCTGTCACAAAATGAAGCCCTTATTTTTCTCTATAAACCACTTCCTCTTATGTTTCCTGACTCTGCTAACTCCAGGAGTTCACCTTTTCTGTAGCTCAGTTAAAGATAAAACCACCTACCCAATGGCTGGAAATGTCAGCATAATCTTCCTCCTCCTCCGTATCCAATAAATCAAATTTCACTCAGAAATGTGGTCTGAATATGCCTGTCCTAACATCTTTATGTTCCAAATCTCATCATCTCCACTTAAGGTAATACTGCAGTCATCTCCTAAGAGCGCTCTCTCCTTATCTTCCACGCACATCACTCTCACTTACTCACCACTTATCTCATGCCAGAGTTATCATTCCCACCTGCAAAATCGATCCTGGCTTTTCCTTATTCAAAAGCTTTCTTGGCTTGCTATCAGTATCAGGATAAAATGCCCTGAAGAATCTGAATCTTTCCTTAATTGACAGTAGCTCTCCTTGGTTCAGGTCTAATGCCACTGTCCCACACTCATTCCCATTCCATTTCACCGTTCAATAATGTGCTTCTTCCTTTTTGCTCATATAGGAAACCCTCCCCCATTGCTCCTCCAAGACTCTGTTCAAAAATCAACCCCTCCCTGAAATCCTCCTGAACCTCAGGCTATAGTCTTTCCAAAAGTCTTTGCCCAATTACCTGATCTTATTATATCATTTGTTTACATGTTTTAATTCTTCATTAGACTACGAATGTCTTTAGGCTGACGCCATGTCTGATATTTCTCTATATCTCTGGGACATGGCAAAGTTTAACTGCTCAATTTGAAATTTCCAGTGACAGAATATATTTGGTGAAGGTCTGCGATCCATTTCAAATAGTAAGTTTAGGCAATAAAATGGACAGAAGGAAAACTGATAAAAGATTCAGAAAGCATGCAATTTTTAGACTAAGGGCTATCACTTTTGGTCGCATGACTTTAGTCAAGTTGTGGAATAAATGGAATTGGAATTGGAATTGAAAGGCCCAGAGAATGATTTAGCCTATTCCATCCCTAAGCTCCCTGAACCTTACAGTTTTTATTTATATAACGAACATAATAACATTCTTCCTATAGGCAGAATTGTTCTGACAATAAAATGAGGCTGTGTATAGGAAACCCTCTTTAAATTTGGGAAAGCTATATAGATATAAAGAGTTTTTATTAATTCATACATCATATAAATCAATATTTTTGTCTAAAAATTCTTTAATTAAAAGAATTAAAAAATTAAAAGAATTAAAAAATTCTTTAACTAAAGTAAGTCTTTCATATAAAGAATTACTAGCCCTTACCTATTAGCACTCTCTTAGCTCACAGCCTAATAAATAAGAAATATTCACATATTCACATGAAATTTTAAAAGTAAGTATTCTCAGTTTCAGTTTAATCAAATCATAATTCATTAGAAATGAGAATATCTGCATTCTAGACTCTCTCCACAGAACATAAACTTTCTGATGCCAAATCTTTCAAAAATTAAAAACAAAATAATTTGCTATAAGTCTGGGATATATGGCCAAAGTAATAAGACACTGGGCACATATAAGGTATAAATACTAAAGTAAAAGATAAGTTTTTATAATTATCTGAAATTGGCATGTTTGTATGCCTAGAAAGGCCAAGAAAATCTGCTCAAAACCTGTAGCAGTTAATAAGAAAATTCAACAAAGTGGCTGGCTGTAAGATAAATTCTTGAAAAAGAATACAAGATTATTTATCAGTAATGACAACAGATAATATATGGGAAATGACTCACTTTATATTCAAAATCAGACTTATAAAATACTTAGAAATAAGAAAAAGCAAATAATTCCAAAGAACTTTTAACTGAAAAAATATCCAATGTTCCTAGACAGAGCAATGAGTAAGAGAGGTTCCTTTTTTAGTAAGCAAAATTATAACAATCTCTTCCAAACAAAATGTCAGCAGGATTTTTTCTGAGGTGTTGGGGAGAAGCAATGCTTGACAAAATAATTCAAAAATTCTTCTGAAGGAATATTGAACAAGACAAACCAAGAATCTTTTATTTTGAAAAGAAATTTTGGTGAAAGGAACATGCCAGAGTAGGTGTTGAAACATATTATAAAACTACAGTTAATAAAGTGGTAGTGCTTTAGAATGAACCTATCCTTAGTTGGGAGCAGTGGGGAAAAACATCACATAGGTAATTGGTTAAATGCTATATTCTTTGTGAAACTTTCATCAACATCCACAAGCAAATTTTTCTCATCATTTTTCTGTGTTGTAAGAATTTTGTACCAGGCCAACTCATATAAATTTATCAATATTCAATCACATCATCAAAAAAAAGGGCAAATTTATGGATCTCTTACAGTCCTTCATGCTTGGGTATTGTAATTAGTATTTTATATATATATACATATATATGTGTATATATATATACATATAGATTAAATAACAGATTAATTTGATTAATTTATAAATTTAATAGATTAAAAAAAGTTTTCTGATTTTAAGAAAATCACAGTCTGAGATATATATATATATATATATATATATATAATTTTTTTTAATCTATTCACGTATCCCTAAGCAG
Organism: Neogale vison; assembly: GCF_020171115.1. NCBI lineage: Eukaryota > Metazoa > Chordata > Mammalia > Carnivora > Mustelidae > Neogale > Neogale vison. The sequence continues at coordinate 282,347,034 of NC_058091.1, forward strand.
TGCCTTTCCCATTAAAAGAGCATTAAAAAACAATTAAGTAGGGGTGCCAGGGTGGCTCAGTGGGTTAAAGCCTCTGTTTTCAGCTAAGGTCATGATCCTAGGGTTCTGGGATCGAGTCCCACATCGGGCTCTCTGCTTGGCGGGGAGCCTGCTTCCTCCTCTCTCTGTCTGCCTGCCTCTCTGCCTACTTGTGATCTCTGTCTGTCAAATAAATAAATAAAATCTTTTTAAAAAATTAAGTAAATACTTTTATAAATATTAAAAATTGTGTGGCTCTAGCATATGGGCACACCATTTTTTAATACATATACACATCTCCCAGAAATTGAGATTGACACTGACCCAAATCTCTCTTGAACATAGATTAAGTATATGATAGAAATTAGATGGTGGTGAGAAATCAGGGAAACCAAACAAATAAGGAAGATCAGAGAAAGCAAACAGGCTTTTCATCTATAACTAGATATCAACATATCTGGAATTCAGGGCCCTTCTCATGTATTCCCCGGGCATATATTTTACTTCTAAACCTCAGATATTCAACTATATTATGGCTTTACTATTAAAGGAGTTACTAGCAAAATCTAAAATTAATTTGGATGTTTTTAAATGCAGATCATCACTATTGCTCTATCTTTTATTTGGAAAAAAAATAAACCCCATAACCACTCCTATTAAAAAAAGGAATTTAAACCTCAAAAACCTAATTGTATTTAAGCAGTATTAAGGAAAGGAATTTAGACTTAACAAACATGAAGATAATAAAACCTAATTTTATAATGCTATGTTTGGCCTTCAATCTTATTACGTCAAAGAAAACAAAAAACTAATAAGATATTTCAATAAAAACTACAGGATTTTAGACAAACATTTTGGCAAGAAACAATTGTATATGTTTGGTTAGTCAATACCAACCAAATAACAAAATGGTATCCCTTTGGCTACCATTCCCAATTAAGTATTTTTTAAGCCTTTAAAAAATAAAAAAAGTTCTTTAATGTTTAATGGAATTCTCCTGACCAAATTCTCATTTGCCTTCATATACGCAATCAAAGCAGTTAGCCAAAATGTATTACAAAAACATGAGTGAAAGACTGTAAGAGAATTTATTATAATGCTGCAAATAAAACAAAAAATCACTGATAGTGGTTACTTTTTCCTTTGATCACAGTAACCTAAAAAATTTCCTTGGCTTGTAAAGTTGATCATGATTTGATAATTATTGCTAAAATAGAAAATTATAAATTGTACCACATGAATTAGTTTGTTGGAGATACATCCAGAAAGGAAGTTGAATTTTAGAGCCCAAACTTGGATCATAAATCCCCTTAAATATATATCTGGATACTGGTTTGATACATTACATAACAAAATGTAAACCTCTTCTTTATCCCTAATCTTGTTTTTTTAAAAAGAAAAGGTTCTTAAGAGAGCTATTTATTTCCCACCAAAATAAAGGATCTCTGTGAAGGTATCTATACAGAATCTGTCAATAAAATGAAATCCCAGTATAGGAAAGATGCTATACTACCTGAACTCCATCTTACTGGCCAGTCCCTCTATTCTGCCAGGTTAGTTACGGGCTCCAACTAGTAAGAGAAAAAGACTGCAACACTAGGTTATAAAGCTTCACAAGGTCATAGCTACAACCCCAAAGCCTTTGGTTAGAAAGGGTTGTATTTCTTTATACTGTGTCCAACTCTCAGTAGACATGAAGATGTTTGATGAAGTCTTCAGGATGACGATGAGCAAAATGAAGCTGTGAAATGCTTTTTTTTTTTTCTTTCTCTTCTGTAGTTCAATTTTTATAAATAAATACTTTAAAAAGAAATTTTAAAGCAGCAGCCAGTATTATTTCTCCATTTTACCTATTTTTTAAAAATAATGTAGCTATGTAATGACCTTTGTGGTATAAATGATACACTCTATAATAACTGTCACATTTGCAGGTAAAAAGTTCCCTATTCTTTCTGTGAGCCTCTGGAGATCTTGAATGAGATAGATTCTAAGCTTTAGCTTTACTAATTACGTTGCTGTTAAAAGTTCTTTTCAGAGTCAGAAGTCAACCTTAAAATCTCAAACTCTCATATCCCTAGATCCTTGTATTTTAACTAATATTCTGATGTTTGCAGTACTTCTGTTTTCTGAAAGATGAAAGGGAGTTGTTGAAGAGGAAATTCTTAAAATTAAATTAAAATTAAAATTAACAACTCCCAATCTCTAGACCTTGAACATACATACATACATAGACAGAGAGAGAGAGAGAGAAACACTGTTGCCAAATTGGGACTAGTCATAAGAAACTTGGAAAATTAATTCAAAAAGAGTTTGCACATGTTGTCAAATCCCTGAATAATAATGCCCTGATCCAGGTAAGCCATTATGGAGGAATCAGAAATTTCCTATAACAAGAAAATGATTATGGGTGGAATGAGTGGAATAGACTAGAGCAGAAATCTGACATCTGGACATACTTCCTCATGCCTTCATACTATTTCCTGCAAATACCTTCCCTCAGCAGATTGACCATGGAGGGTGAGCAGCCCAAGACCATCTTTATCATGCATGGTACAAGGTAAAAGTCACACTGTAGAGACTCTCCATTGACACTCTAGACGTGTATGTCGAGTCACAGAGAAGGGCAATCTGAAGCTTAGAGGACAGTTATATCTGCTTCTTCACCATCTGGAAGATGATAGCAGTGGTTTATACAGTAACCACCCATACATAAAACGCAGGTCTTTTTTTTTTTTTTTTTAAGCATCTGCAGACTGAACACCTTCATTCATTTTCCTTCCCAACCCACTCCCAGAACATAGGCATGGAAGGGATTTCTGTCATCAGTCATTTGCTCAGTTTGTTTCTGCCAACAAACACATGGTTTTTCAGAAAGTTATCTCCTCACTCCACTGAAAGGGGAGCAAAGGAATAAGTAAAGCCTTACTAAACTATCTGGCAAGCCTAGAATGGCCAACCTGCAGCCCTTGACTATGATCCTTGCCTGATCAGTGGAAAGCAATGGCAGTCAATAAGACCAAGGAAAGGAAAACCATTCCCTGGCTTTGAAATTCAGATAAGGTGGTTTTATGGTTTTAATTACATTATAGTAACTACACAGAAGTAAATATACTCTTCCTGTTTTAAGTTAGGTGAACATCTGTCATAAATAACTCCAATGCTCTTCCTTTTGTAAACTAATTACACAATAGGCCCTATAAATTCATGGAGTGTTAAGATGCAGAATTTAATTATATAATTCACTTAACCAAAGTTCTGCTCTTCCTTCAGTGGAGTTCACAATTCTCCATTATCACAAGATACAGCAGGAATGTGTTACATAATGCTCATGTCAGTTTCAGGTTAGAAAGAACAATGAAGAAAATCTTTGTGACCATTTTCCACCTCTCTTTTTTACCTGAACAAAATTAACTAATGACACTTATTCCGAAGAGAAGCTGAAGTAATCATATGTAATTTAAAAATACAGGTACGATATTTTTAAATAGTTTAACCCAAAGCTTTGTGCTTTTCCGAGTTCTTTGGGAAGGATAAGCAAGAATTTGTTTATTTATTCATTCCTTATTCATAAATCAGTACTCACTGATCACCTGGTATATCCCAGAATGTAGATTATGTGCTAGATCTATGAAGACAGAAATTTTCATTATGCTGGGGTAAATACAACTTATTGGAATATTCCATAAAAGATGTAGAAAATATTCTGGGATCCTAAAGAAGCTACTCTTAGGAAGAGTCAGGAAAACCTTCCAAAAGATAACATATGAAGTACATCTCTAAGTTGATTTCAAGAAAGAGAGGATCAGCATGCATTGCCCAAAAGATTTTGTGTAGATACACATTAACTAGAATTGGAACTAGAAAATCCCACAGAACCAAAAACGCCCATACCAACTACCTTCACTTCTTTTTTAAGAGACTCATAGTCTGATGACTTTTCACTTTGTTTTCCTGCTCCATGGCCCTCTCCATACTGACAGTTCTTTTACTACAAACAAACCATGCACTACTTAGGTCAATCCTATCCAAATCCAAGTGAGATCCTAGAGGGTACCAGCACATTAGACAAACCCTCTGACACACATCCACTTCACAGCCATCAGCTAATCTTAAGATGGACTGTTCGGGGGGTTAATTCACTCCTGATGCAGTCACTAGTATCTCCTACACAAGAACTACTCATATTGTGTTTTTGAATAGGGCACTAAGAAGCAAGGTAATTTTCCCTAGAAGGGCAAACTGAAGGTGGCAGACATTGAGACCTGTATAATTCTCAAGTATGAACAGGAGTTTGCCACGTATACAAGGTTAGAATGTCTTGCTAAACACCACCGTCTATATAGACAGAAAGCTACACTACCATTTATGTGAACTCTACTGTGCTCCAGTTACTGATACATATTTTACATATATCAAGCCTAATACTCAAAACAATAATGTTAGTACCAGCTATCATTCCCACTGCTGAACTGAGGATAAAACTCATGTTTAGGTAGTTAGGTAACCTGATCGAGGTCAAACAGTTCTTAACGATCAAATCCAGAATTCATAGCTAGGCTTACCTCATCCCCCAAATCTGTTTCTTTCTACTGCCCTACGCTGATTCTTTGGAGTCTCAAAAGAACCTGGCACAATTCTAGGATTGCAGACTTGACTTTGATGAGAGCAACAGAAAGTTAAACTGGAAGTGGCCCAGTTTTTGCATACTTTCGGTGATTATACAAATAGTTTGCATTTGTTCATTAAAAGAAATCTCCCTGGAAAGTGACAAATGGCAGGATGGTCAGAGACACAATAGAGACTTAGGAGGCAGGTGAATTATAGTCCCAGTGGGCTATTTGAAGGTCTAAAGTAAAGTAGCTCCCATGAAACAACAGAGGAGGAAAAAGATTTGGGAGATTTTGGAAGTAAAGGAAAGCAAAGGGAAGTGAGGGGGGGATACCAACATTGATGCAGGGGTAGGGAGAGGAAGAGAAGCAAAGGAAAGAACTTAAGAGAAATTAGTGAAACAGGAAAGAATATCATGGAACCCAGAAAAGGACAATGTTTCAAGACAGTGGCAGTGGTCAAGAGTATTAAAGGATGTAGAGTGGTCCATTGGAATAAGGACTTAAATGGAAAGCTGGTAACAAACAAATAATCTACTTCCCATTGTTAGATGGTTAGAAAATATTAAGTAAAGAAACCATTAAAAAACACTTGCAATTACCTCTCCCATATACTGTTCAGGTAAATATCCCTTTCAAACTCAAGGTTATTTGTGTATTAACCACCAGTCTTACAGTGATGGAAATCTCCCTCCAGAGCAACAGAACCATAGGCTATGCTACTGAAGAGAAGCTCCATACAGGGAGTATATTAAGACATAACTCTAAGATATCAGCATATCTTAGTCCAGGCTGTTGATCACCCAGGTCCAGATTTCACTATGTTCTTTCCAAAGTGTTACTGTACATTAATCCCTCAAAAATTACCAGTCAAGGGAGCCTGAGTGGCTGAATCATTAAGTGTTTGACTCTTAATCTCAGCTCAGGTCTTGATCTCAGGGCTGAGAGGTCAGGCCCAGCATTGCAGTCCACCCTGGGCATAGAGCCTAGTGAAAGGACCTAGGAAAGAAGGAAAGAAGGAAGAAAGAAAGGAAGCAAGAAAAGAAAGAAAATTAAAAAAACAAAAACTACTAGTCAACAAATCTGCCTTTTAACTCCAAAAGCTTCCAGAATATTGTCCAAAAATGGAATACTTGAGATGATCTGAGAAACTGAATTTTTATTTTATTGATCAAAAAGACAACTATCTATTTCAGTGTATTATTTGTTATTCTCCGCACACAGAGTAAAGCCATAGGATATTTCAAACCCTTTATACATCCATATACCTCCATCTGGAGTATTGGTAGGGTAAAGGGGGATTGAGGTAGTCATTAGTGCTGCTCATCAAATACTTATGGCTCTCCCTCCAGAAACATGGCAGGATTGAAATTTTCTGCTCCCCTGAAGTTCTGTGCGACCGGATGACTTACCTGAGCAAATGAAGAGTGACAAAGGTCAATCTGCAAGTAGAGTTAAAAAACTACCACCTCACTCACCATGCTCTTGCTTTCCTCTACTACAGAAACTGGTGAGTTTCCAGATAGTGTTGCCCTCCTGGTCTGGAATCCAAGAGAGAGTAACATGGACCAGAAGCTCCAGCCAACGCATGATGGATCTGTAGCACGAGGAAAACAGAACAATCTCTGTTGTTTAAAGCTACTGAGATGTGGGTGTTGTTTGCTACTATAGAATAATCTAGTTTGCCTGAATGGATATAGTGTGTGTCGTTTGTGCAGTGAGGGAGAGGTGGTCATGAAAAAGAAAGAAGATTTGGTAGAATTTTACCACCACAAATTAAACTCACAATTGGTGCTGACTTTATTCTGTTCATGAAAGGTAGATCCAGAATGAATAGCAAAAAGGGGGTGGGAGGGAAAACACACAGGGCAAGCCAGTATAAGAGGCCAAAGCAAGGCTACCTTTAAGCATTCACCTTCGGTAGCCACCATAATACCCAAATACTAACTGGATGGAGGAGACTCCAAATATATATATTTTTTATTTATTTAAATTCAATCAGCCAACATATAGTACATTAGTTTCAGATGTAGCGTTCAATGATTCTTCAGTTGCTTATAACACCCAGTGTTATAATTTCTTATTCCACAAGGGAACAAAAACCAAATCCTACATCTTGCTTAAACATGACACATGGTAACACCATGGAGAAGTAGCAGCCCTCACATTTTTTATGGTGCAGATCTGGTAAAGCAGGGATTGCTTAGAATCTGTAAGTTTTCCAAGTTCAACTGATTTTATCAGTTAGTAAGAATAAATTTCACTCTGTGACCTCAAGATTGGCAAGAATAGTCTCACCTAAGGGCATCACTTTCTCACCACATGATGAAAATGTACATACTGGCTTGGCAATTCCTTAGGTACATACGGGTAAAATGCATTTAAAATGTCTTGTGAATTTTGAAGACTAGTTTCTTTTTTAAACTTTCGAGGAAATTGTGGATTTAGGAAATTATATGTTACTGTTGAAGTTAATATATTTAGTCTTAAAGGGTAACGGGAGTAATGTCCAATAAGAAATATTAATACATAGGATAAATGTACATATTACACAATATTTTAAATGACACAAATATTTTAAACATACAAAAACTTAAACACAATACCTGCCTCCAGTGGTGAGTGTACGATATTTTTTTTCTTTATCTATTTTCTGAACATAAACTGCCTTTGAAAAAAACCAATTTCCTTAAAGAAGGAAAGAGTATAAATGGACTATCAAGAGTATTTTAACTAAAGGAAGCTATTTTCTCCTCCAGAATACTTGAACATGAGATGTATTGCTGGTATAAAGGGAGAAAAATGTAACATATGAAACATTTATAAGCTAATTTGCAATTCACTCTAGAGCAACCACTAAGTTTTAGAGGCAAGTGTTCTCAATTCACTTAGAAGAATCCTAACTGATCTTTGTCATGTCATCAACCACTTCTGTTAACCCTGTAGCATATTGCAGAAGCTGCATCATGTCTGAAGAGTGAAATATGTGGTTCATATTTGACAGAACTAGCCATAATTACCTTTAAACCCTATGTACCATATCAAGGAAATTTGCCTCAAGTGAAGTTGTTTCCTACAATGAACCCTGAGGCTAAAAATCCCCTGGAACAAGAAATAGTCTCCCCCAGAATATACAGTTCTAATCCTTATAATCTTTTCTTCTTTTGCCAGCCCATAACTTCCAACTTGAACCTGTACCTCTAATCTTGGCATTTTATTTGAAACAGTGATAAGAATAAAGTACTTTATAGTGCCAAAGGAATTTAATTAATTTTGAAGAGCCAAAAGTCCATTCTTCCACTGCTACAGAAATGTATATAAGTACCATCCCTATTGACTTATCCACATTTCATTAATATGTACTTAACTATTATTATTCAACTGACATGTAAGACTAAAAAATACTATATATTAAATACTACAGAACTTAATAAATATATAACATATTAATTATGTTTAATAGATACTTAATATTAAAATGTAATATTTAAGCATGATAGATCACAACTAACCCAGAACAATGTTTGGTATATGGCAGGCATCCAATGAATATTTGTTGAATATGTAGCTGAGTTAAGAAACTTTGAATCCATGAACTAACTCATATCTATGAAAAACTAAGCGTTTAATTTCAAATATCTGAAGATGTGTAAAAGAGAAAACTATTACTGGCTTAGAGCCATTGTTAAAACAATATGAAATGGGGCGCCTGGCTGGCTCAGTGGGTTAAGCCTCTGCCATTGCTCAGGTCACTATCTCAGGGTCCTGGGATCGAGCCCCGCACCAGGCTTTCTGTTCCGCGGGGAGCCTGCATCACCCTCTCTCTCTCTCTCTGCCTACTTGTGATCTCTCTCTGTCAAATAAATAAAGAAAATCTTTAAAAAAATAAAATAAAAGAATATGAAAGGACTATATATATTTTACAGCAAACATGGGGAGTTTCATTCTAAAGAACTGTGGGGACAGACATTCAAAATAGAGATCTGGGGGGAAAAGTCTATGAGTTGACTAGATTCGAAGTATTTAAGGGGGCATAGGGTCAACTTACAAAAAGAAATCTTTCATTGTAATGAAAGGTGGGCTCTAAGCTAGTGCCCATTGAATATATTATTATTATAACATATAGATGAATCCCACTGTAAGAATGAAATTTTGAAAGCAACATTTTTGGTGCTGTTTACTTAATGAGTAATAATTTATGTAAGATTAGTAGAGTTTTACCTAATTGGGAGTTGTTCCCTGTCTGTACTGAGATTCATCATCTTTAAAATCAGATAGAAGTTTCATTTCAACACCCATCATTGCAATGTACGCCTAAGACTTACACAATGTCATATATCAATTATATCTCAATGAGACAACTTTAATAGTAATTATCTAGTACTATCAAATTTAAAGAGATTGATACTGAAGAACCTGGCAATGAGTAATTTAAAATAAAATAAATATATTAATATATTTGCCTGGGCGGGGGGAAACTTCTGATGTATCACTAATACAGGAAATCCCATGATTTGACAATGATTAATAAACTTCTCCATTGCGTAAGTCATGGTTCAAGATAGTAGACTAGCCATAAGATGATAAATCCTACAACAAATGAATGTTATCCTATTCAAAAACCTAAAAATGATCCTTGATTCCTTTCCCTCCCCTACATATCATAAACACCTGATAATTTTAACCCCCTAAATATCTATCATCTTCTCTTTTCCATCCACTTCCCTGTATCTCCATCAACATCATCAGTCTTTGCTGACACCCACCATGCTCTGCTGAAATAGACAACTGAATGATTTAGATAAATCTACTCCTGCCCATCCAGAGTGAAGTGCAAAAAAAAAAAAAAAAGATAATTTGATTGTCATCTATCTCATGCTCAACCTCCTTTATTATTTCAATTGCTTGAATTATTTTAATTGCTTCCCATGGCATTTATAAAGGTAAACATTCCTAGTATAGCCTAGGGGGAAGACTACTAAAGCTTCACTATCTTCTCCTTCCTCTCTAGATTCTGGCCCCATGAGTACATTTTAGTTCTCATTTACATGTCATATGGACTCTCAGTTTAGGGACTTGGTGCATGCTGTTCTCCTTACTGGAATTCTATTTGTACCTCTATTTATCTAAACAAAACAAAACCCTAGGGAGCTTTCATTTATCAACCCAATCATCACCTCCTTACCTTCCTCACCCTCCTAACTAGGTCAAAACCTTCCATAACAAGCTCTCAAAGCACCATGCTTCTGTCATTAATGGTACTCTTCATAGCTGCAATTATATTTAATTTTATGATTATTCTAATAATGACAGACATTGGCCAGAAAAATTCCATGTTTCACCACTGAGTCTTTTACTTTTTACATAATAGGTATTCAATTAATACCTGTTGAAGAAATGAAGGAAAGTCTCCATCTTAACACCGATTCCAGGGATGCCTCAATTGCTCCAACATTTTCAAAACTCTTCGTTTATAATCATTTACAGAATGTACACATTCATATGATTTCCTTGTTCACTTACCTGCCCTACCCTCTAGAAAAAAAAGTAATACATTATGCTACTATAAAATCAGAATACACACACACACACACACGCATATACATGATAATATCAAAATTAAGATGTAATTTTTAAAATTATGGATGTTTTAATGTGAAAAAAAACACTTCCTAGTGAGTCTAAACAAGATTTATTTTGCCAACAGCTTTTTGTTTTGCTTAAATGGAAGAAGTAGTCAACGTTATTGAGTGGATACAAAGTGTCAGACACTGTGCCAGATTTCAGATCTTTTCCTACATTTAATTGTGCCAAGTAGGTAGAATTTTCACAATTCTAGATGAATAAACTGAGTCTCAGAGAATTTAGGTACCTTGTTCAAAGTCCTATGAACAGAAACTAACCAAGTTACTAACTAAAAATATATAATTCTGAAGTTCTTAATCTGAAAAAAAAAATTGGGATTTCCCCATAAAACATAATCAATACAACTCTGAAACAGTGAGGAATACAGGCCCAGCACTGTCACTTAGGTCTCAAAACATATATATTACTTTTCCCTTGGATCATTTCATCTGAGAAAATAGATTAAGCAATTACAACACATCTGGAGTCATACGATCTATTTAGAAAACAGAATAAGTAAGGATGGCCACCAAATTTTGGTTTGAGCAATATCCTCCCTGTGATCTATATTCCTATTCATTAACATCTGGTTTAAATTTTGCCTTTGCAGTGAGTTGTAGTCAAAGTACATACAAACACATTTTAAATGAAAATTAGTGTCTTCTCTATTCAAATGCTTCAACGGGGAAAGTGTTTTGATGAGATCCAACAGAAGCAAACTAATTGAATTTTCTGTTTTCATAAACTGCGATACTTTTATGTATGTATATGCTTAGGGCTAGGGTGGGTTTCAGGAAAACTGATATTTTCTTTCTACTATTTTCCAAAAATTTGTTTCTGGCAAAGACTAAAAATGGGTTATGTTAAAATATATATATATATATTTTTTTTTAATAAAAAAATTATCTTGGACAGCTGAAAGTTCTACCATATTTATAACTAAGTACATTTAATAATTCATGGGATGAGTCTTCAGAAAATAAGATAACAGATTTTATCAAAAGCAAAAGAATAGTTAAAGATTTATTTTGAAATATATGGCAAATCTAGTCTCACCTGATTTAAAACATATCTAGAAAAAATTTTCTTTTTCTGATACCTCTCAGTATCAGAAAAAGAAAATATTTATTGACCAGGTATCACAAAACTCTCAATATTCACCAATATTTTCACATTTTAAAGCACTGGTATTATAGACCAGACACTAAATCATGATTCTCAGTCAGTAGAGAATGTTAACTTTTGATTTAAAGAATAAATATTTTTCTTCATTCTTATTTTTAAAACTAAACGCTAAAACATGGACCCTGAAAGATGTACAATATAAGCCGTACTTGTAAAGTGATAATTGTAGGGATAAGCAGCAGATTTAGGCCTCTGTTATTTCAATAATTTTTTAGGGGACCACCAGTCAGAGGTGCTGTGGCATCCCTTCCAAAGTAAAGGACAAAACCATTTCATCATGCACTTCCTATCATACAAGCAGCACAGGGTCTCGAAGACCTCTGTTCTGGAGGCAAAACATTCTACACTTAGAAATACTGCTCTAGCTGATATATGGTTGTTGTGGAAGGCCCCTGGCTTTGAGCAGGGCCTGTAGGAGGAAAGAGCTTTGCAGAAAGTCCAGGCTACGATGAAAGCAGCCAATACTTGGATCAATACTATCCAACAGACCCTATGTTGCTGGAGACATGAGTGGTGGGGGGAAAACAAAAATCAGTGTGGATTTTATGGCAAGCCCTAGTGAGAGAATCACAAAGCAAGCTCCTAGGGTTTTGGAGCAAGGCCATAACATCTGCAGTAGAGAGTTACACACTAGTAGAAAAACAGCCTCTGGCATGCTATTGGGCCCTGGTAATGATGGAATGCTAGAACATATGGACACCAAGTGACCATGCATCTGGAATTGTCCTATTGGACCCACCCAGTGATAAAGTCAGGCAGGCCTAGCATAATCCGTTAGAACATGGGAATGGTACCTCTGAGACAAGTATGAGCAGGCCAACAGGACACAAGCAAGCTGCAGGAGCAAGCAGTCCAGACTCCCCCATTGCCCACCATAGATGTACCAATGCCTCTGTCTGAGTTCACAACCATGAACCAGGAGGACTACTACATAATCACCTAAAGGAGCACAAAGAAGACCAAACTGGATTACAAGTTGATATGCCTGATAAGTGAAAACCAAAACTTGTTAGAACTCCCTCACAGCCCCACTCAGGAGCAGTACTGAAAGACAGTGGCAAGGGAAAAATCCTCCTAATTGATACGAGTTTTGGATGGTGAACCTGGTTGTCTACTGGGTAGAATGGTATTATCCAATAAAAAAATAATGTGAACTAGAAATGAAAGCTACTTGTTTATTTTTAAATTTTCTAGTAGCCATGTTTTAAAAAAAATTTTTAAGATTTTATTTATTTATTTGACAGAGAGAGAGATCACAAGTAGGCAGAGAGAGGGGAGGAAGCAGACTCCCTGCTGAGCAGAGAGCCCAAAGCAGGGGCTCAATCCCAGGACCCCGAAATCATGACCTGAGCCGAAGGCAGAGGTTTAACCCACTGAGCCACCCACGCATCCCTAAAAAGTATTTCCTTAACCCAATATATTGAAAATGTTAGCATTTAACACATATTTTAAAATAATTTGCTCTTTTACATTTTTTGTATTAATTTTTTTCTTTTTTCTTTTTTAAAGATTTTATTAATTTATTTGACAGACAAAGATCACAAGTAGGCAGAAAGGCAGGTAGAGAGAGAGGAGGAAGCAGGTTCCCTGCTGAGCAGAGAGCCCAATGCGGGGCTCGATCCCAGAACCCCGAGATCATGACCTGAGCCAAAGGCAGAGGCTTTAACCCACTGAGCCACCCAGGCGCCCCATATTAATTTTTTCTATATCTATATTTACTATATTTACAATACAGCTCAATTTGGACAGCCACATTTCAAGAGTTCAGCAGTGATATGTGACTACTGGCTACCTTATTAGACAGCATATACAGAGTATGCTGTCAGAGAATATACAGAGATGTAAAGGCAGAGAATATACAGAGATGTAAAGGCAGCAGATGGTCAGGAGCCTAGAAGGAAAAAGATGGAAAAATGAGAAGAAAGTCTGAAGCAGAGGCATATGGATAAGCACATGGAAAATGGGCACAGAAGAAAAAGATCTTTGTATTACCCATTGATGCCAACCAGAAACTACCCACCACAGAAAAGGCATTAAATATTCAGGTAGACAAAATCTCGACCATTCAACCTAAGCCGGCCTTTATCTACAACCACCAGTACTGATACAATGAACACATGAACCAGCTGTTCAGTGACAAAGATAAAGGCTATGAATGTGCCTAATGACAGCAACTCCCTCTTATCAAGATTGATCTAGCTACTGACACTTCAGAACATCCAACTTCCTAGCAGCAGAAACCAATGTGAACCCCTGGTATGGCACTGTTCCTAGAAGAGTCCTATCACTTGGTAACAAATCAATTACATTTGTTCCCTTCTATTCTAAAACAGTCAGTCATCCATGCTCATTGGAATAATCACCTGTTACTAATACAGAATTGCCTTCCCTGCCCACATGGCCTCACTATACCATGCAATAGAGCACTAACCTCTCCTTCTAACTTGACCCTCAGGAAGTAAGGCCTCCCAGAGCCCTGGAAAAGCTGCTTCCCACATGCATATGGATAAGTGGATCGATGCAGTGCAAAGTATGCACTACAGACAGAAATGCAGCACTTGGAACCTTCTTCAAGAAAGGTGACCCATGAGAGACTATGGACTCTGAAAAACAATCTGAGGGTTTTGAAGGGGCGGGGGGTGGGAGGTCGGGGTACCAGGTGTGGGTATTATAGAGGGCATGGATTGCATGGAGCACTGGGTGTGGTGCAAAAATAATTAATACTGTTATGCTGAAAATAAAAAAAAATTAATTTAAAAAAAAAAAAAGAAAAAGAAAGGATGCCCTGCCCAGCAATGAAGAGTGTGGCTAGCTGACAACCTCCAGCTGTTAACTTCTTTAGTGAACACCTCAATCTCTAACCCTGATTATACTAATTTCAGAGCAGTTCTTCATCAATGATTGAGCAAAGCAACAGTACATGACAGCATATTCCTCTTGAGGTGGCTCCCAGCCAATGAACAAGTCATGATATAAGGGGCTCACTATTTCTACACATAGCAGACTCCTCTAATGGGCCATCTTTGCTCTAGATTCCTCACTGGGCTATCAGGTTGGCACTGTAATCTGATAGCTCTTCCATACTCCTCCTTCCATTCTTCCTCCCACAGGTATCAGTCTCCAATAAAATTTTGCACTCCTAACTCCAAGGTCAGAGTTGTCCTGGAGTACCTCAACAGTGACACCAATCAGCGAGACCACAAACAGGTTCCGACATGAAGGGCAAAAGTGCCTTGATATTGGTATGGTAAGAGTGGGAAGCTGTAAGTTGGAGAGCTTCTATAGAAATAACTAACCATCGCTCACATTGGAACAAAGATTATATTTTTTATAACACATGAAACTTGGTTAATCAAATTTAAATTCTCACGCAGAATTGGGAGAATGAAATTTTGAACACCTAGATAAAAGCTCTAAGTTTAAGGAGTATATAATAAGCCAATTAGGTTTTTTCTAAAAGAGAAATTGTGAACTCTAATAATTTTCTTTGCTTCCTCCCAATCCAATTTTACAATTTTATGTGGATGTATATATGTAAACATATTCACTATACATACACACGATATATGTCTGTGTGCGTGTATATATGTGTGTGGATAAAACTATATGCTAATTGAACTTTAATTTTAGGGGTAGTCATTTGTCCTATCAATAATCCAAACTCCAAATCATTTTTATCATACTAAAAAGTCCAAAGTCCTTCTGCACATGCTTTTTCTTTTCTTATCGGGCTTGATAATACAACTTTGTCAGTTTGCATACCATATGTCAAAAATGTGTTTTCACTAAATTAATGGCTTCCTCATTAGGTGAATAAATTACATATTAGCTTTCCCTAGTTAAATCAAAAGCCATTCAGGTAGAGTGAATTGTGTAAAACTATTTTACAGCTGGTGTCCTCCTATGCTTTTTTTTTTTTTTTTTTTAGTTTTTTTTTTTTTTTTTTTTTTTTTTTTTAATTTATTTGTCAGAGAGAGAAAGCACAAGTAGGCAGAGTGGCATTCTGCAGAGGGAGAGGGAGAAGCAGGCTTCCTGCCAAACAAGGAGCCTGATGCGGGACTCAATCCCAGGATGCTGGGATCATGACCTGAGCAGAAGGCAGCTGCTTAACCAACTGAGCCACCCAGGTATCCCATCCACCTACACTTTCATGAACAGGATATAAAAACCTTGCAATGTCTGTCCCATTTCACCTCCAGGATGAGGTGAAATCCCTAGATCATCTAGCTACTAATTTAGGAGGAATTTCATTGGCCTAATGCTTAAACTCAGGACAGCAGAGTTCTTCCTCTAAAACGTTTTGTTTCCCTCAAGTGACCTTTCATGCAAAGTAGTAGGTAGAATTCTAAAAAGAATAGAAATCTGGAACTCCAGGTTTATGGAATGTGATGTGTTGTGTAAGTTATTTTTTGCTTGCTTCCCAATAACTGTTAGCTCAGGAATTGTATCTGTTGCAACTGCCTATAACATGCTTTCATCAAAACTTGGGGGAGATGGGTGGGGAAGCAGCTAACATGTACTTATTTAAAAAATTTAAGCCTACCATTATATACTCCCCACAAAATGAAGAGCTGTTCATGAAAAGATTAGCAGTTTGTAATAGAAATCTGCTGGCACCTCTTTACACAAATCTAAGATGACTAGAAAAAGAAGACCCCTTGATATGATTGATTACAATGATGTAACAAATCAAAGATCCAATAACTGCATGGAAAAACATTAACAGGCTTGGAGCCTGCTGAGTTTGGAGATTATTAAATACTTCACATAAAAAGATGGTGAAATCTATATGGACATAGGACTTCTGCAGTGAGATAATTTTAGAGAATACTGCCAATGTAAATACATCATTTTAAACTAAATTGATCTAAAATGGGTTAATCTATTAGGGCAGTGTTTGCTGACTCTAAAAGTGAGTATAGTCAAATCCTCAAATACACAAATATGTTTAAATGTATTTCTAAATAATTTTGATATCGAATTGTTAATATTAAAGCTGATCCTTAAAAATAACTAAATAAAATGCCTTTTAACCCAGGAAAGAAATATTGCAAACCACATTTGCAAACTATCACAGACTAATAACAAGATAAATTTCTATAATCTTCTCTAGTGTCTCAGAAATGGGACAGTCATCATAGTGGGTCATATATACTCCAACAGGAGGGGTTCATTCAATAGCCCTCTGGCGGATCCTAAATTACTGTAATCTGGTGGGAACAATGTAATGAAGAGGCCATCGGAAAAGCAATTACACCCTGGTTAGTATTTCTAAAGCTATGAACAATGATAGTATAAACAGACCTAGATAAAAGCTCTAAGTTTAAGGAGTATATAATAAGCTAATTAGGAGTTTTCTAAAAGACAGATTTTGAACAGTTTTATTGCAAGTGCTGAAAACAACCAATAAAGTAAGCGTATTGATAAAATAATGCCATACGTATTTTTTAATAATATCACATTTTGGGAACTGTCGTACATTTTAATGAGTTCAGACAATATGTAATTTGAAATTAGAATGTACTCACTTTTACTAAACCAAGGTCAAAGGATGTTGTGAAGTGTATGTATATGAATATGTATGTTTAATTAAAACAATGTTCAAACATAAAGCAATTAATATGGCTTCTACAAAACTGATACTGAATATCCTAAAAGTCCTCAAAGTTATGTTATTGATTACCTTTGGGCATGAAAATGTTTGCTAGAAGCAAAAGAGCTCTCTTGGAATTCTTAAGCCTTTGCAGACTATTGAAGAACAATTTAGTTTTCTGTCAATACAGTCTATCTCTGATGATATATATGGCATGTATAACTTATTTTTTATATTTATATTATAGATGCGTAATATACTTATGATGCATATTCTATTAATATAGTATATTTATAGTAAGGAATATAATGCTAAGCCATAAACTAAGATGGTTATTCAAGGGCTTCAGAACCAGACACCCTGACTCCCATCTGATATCTGCCCCTTACTGATACAGGTGACTTGAACAAGCAGATTAACTCCTCCAAAATCTCAGTTTTCTCAGAAATACCAGAGATAAGAACAGTACTAACATACGATTATACAATGTGAATAAAGTAAATGCATTACAGAACAGTATTAACATCATAAGGTTCTTACGAAGATATAAAAAAGTACTTCGTAGAGTGCTTTACAAAGTACTCATTTCTTAACGAATGTATTATTATTATTATCATCATCATTATTATGACTATTATCAACCAAGGACCTACTCCACATAGAAGGCCACATGAAGCAGAAAATTAGAAGTGGATTTGGCTGATGTCGTCAAAGTGTTTTAAAAAATCAAGTCAACAGGCCATGGCAGCACATTTATTAAAGTGGAACAATACAAGGGAGATCGGCATGAGTCAGCATAAAGATGCCACAAAACCTCATGAAGCATTTTATGTATGTCAGAACCCTGATCGACTCAACTGCAAAGATGAAACAGTAACTAGAAATTTTATTGTTTGTCTCAAAGATCAGAATATCAGACACACACAAGACTAAAAACAGAGGTAATGTGAGATGCATATACAACTAGACAAGTTCTTCGAAAAGCATCTCCAAGATGTTAGCTTTTCCTTTGAGACCACAAATCAATGCAATGCAACTGACTGCCTCCCCGGATTAGCTGTAAATTGTGAATACGGACACAGTACTGAAAAATAAAAATTCCTGGCATGTGAGAATACAAAAAAATGTTGACAATGTGGCTTAAAAACCAAATTTAAATGTAAATATTCCTGATTTTGAAGCTGGTTTAATGGCTTTGGCTAAGCTTCAGTTTTGTTGCCCCGATGATTATGCAGAAATCCCTACTGCAATTTGCTTTTTAGATTAGGAGTGTTTATATCAGATGCAGCTGATCGGTTTAGAAAAGCACAGTTAGATTTTGACACAGGAGAAGCATTTCTTCTATCATGGCATGAGGAACACAAAACACAAACAAAAATTAATGAAGCCATTACAGCTGTCCGGGCAATTATTGTTGATCCCAAGACAGACCACAGACTGGAAAAAGTTGGAAGATGAACATGTTAGGACTTCAACTTCTCACTTAGTATAGTCAGAGCCTACGCACGATGCTGGAATGTGTCAGGAAATTAGATGTTAGTTTTTCAGGAAATGAAACCTCATAACTTTGACCAGATATTTGCCATTTGGTTTGGGTTTTTTTTAATCTTCTAGTAAGTATAGGGACTAAGTGAGGAGTTAAATTAACAGACAAAATGCTATGTATACAAAGATGTTGATTTTATCTAGAGTAGCTCAAGTAGAGAGACCTTAAGAGTTAAATAATTTTTGATGTAAATATATTGTTATGTACTTATTTTTGTTTGAGGATATTTGACACATGATGTACATTAGTTTCAGGTGTACAACTTAGTGATTTGACAAGTTTACACCTTATGTTACATTCATCACAAGTGTTTCTCCCATCTGTCCCTTTACATTACTGTTCTAGTGTCATTGTATTCCTTACGCTCTGCTTTTTATTCCCATGACTTACTCATTCCATAACTGGAAGCCTGGCAACCTTACTCATGGGACAATAACAGCTCACTGAACTGCTTATAAACCCATTCTGACCTCTTGTAAAATGGCAGTAATAAACAGAAAACCGGGGCAACTGGGTGGCTCAGTGGGTTAAGCCTCTGCCTTCGGCTCAGGTTGTGATCTCGGGGTCCTGGGATCAAGCAGGGGTTCCCTGCTCAGGGGGGAGCCTGCTTTCCCACCTCCCCCTGCCCCCACCTGCCTCTCTGCCTACTTGTGATCTCTGTCTGTCAAATAAATAAAATCTTAAAAAAAACAAAAACAAAAAAACCTGTCTGCTGGACTATGTAATATTCCACTGCACCTCTAACCAGAATGTACTTTGTACTTCTATGTATTCTAATTGTCAGAATCCTCAGGACAAGTCTTTGGGACAGGAGCTAGACCCTCACTTTGACATATGAGGAAAGTGAGTTCAGAAAGACTTGGTGAGGTTGTACCATGCATGCAATGTCATGCAGCTAGTCAAGTGACAAAGCGGGGATTTCGGCCACCTCTGCCAAGCCCAAACAATCCTCCCAGCACATTGCTAAACTACATATTCTCTTCCTAAACATTCTTATTCTTCAACTTCCTTTTTCTGCTACATAAACCATCATTTTAAAATTCCTGGTATCATTTCCTTTCCCCTACACATCAGTAATCTTTTAAAATAACTCTTGTATCCCTCCGCCCCTCCCACAGTCTCCCACTTCAGCTATCCTTACGACCTCTGAGCCAGGAAACTGCAATCATACTATTTCTTGTCCTACTGACTCCGCACGCCTCCAGTCCATTCTATGACAACCTCCTCATCGCCCAACTAAACCCCTCCAGTGGCTCAGTTTCCTAAACCCTATCATGTAAAGGCTAGAGTCCCTTATTTGTTGTCCAAACCCCCACTTCTTCTGTCTCCAACCATATCCTAGTTCCTCATTCTGGAATTCTTCCCCATTTTACCCAATTCCCAAACTTCTCAGGTAAATATAAATATCCTGTAAAGATTTAAAGGAGCTGCAATTAGTCACAATGGGTATTTCCAGATGGTAGGTGAGATTATGTTTAGTTTTCTCTTTTTTACACTCCAAATTGTCTACAATGAAGATTTCTTATTTTCATCACTTAAAAATTTTCATTTTAAAAAAATCATACATGCAGGGGAAAATGTATTACTTGTATACAGAGAGGCCCCAGGATATCTACTCATCTATGGGCATTTGAACATACAGTGCATGGAAGCAAATAATGACATTCAGTATATAGTGAGCCAAGCAAAAGTTAAAAAGGAAAGGCTGACTGGAGCCACCTGTATCTTTTTAAAAAGACCTCACTGAAAACTGAGGCACGTCTAAAAGCATATGTCAATTGAAAAAAGTTTATTCTGGATACCACAATGAGATCATCCTTTGAGAGACTCTGGAATGTGAAAAGAGAAAAGTAATTGGTTTGTTTATAAGAATCCAGCATGGGATACCTATTCTGGTTACAGGGTAGGTATCAGAAAGGAATTTATTCTGGGCATAGTGGTCTCATACACAGACTTGAGAGCAATCTAAGGGGAACAGATTCGGTTGCTCAACTATAAGCACAGAAAATAATCCAATTCGGCTTATACTTTATGGAGTCAACAGAAAGGTGTTCGATGACAACAGAGTGCAGATGAGGAGAAAGGGCAAACTGGACAATACGACAAGGCTATTCTTACTGCTCTGCCCTCCCAGATACAGGGAAATCTGCCCAACTAATCATAGGTTAAAATCACAACTGCAAACACAAAATGAGAAATACTACATCTGGCTATCAAGAACAATTACAAGCAGTTAGATGTCACAAATGAGCCAGAAAAACATATTCAAGTATAAATTTGAAATGAACCCTCAGGAAATCCCACTTGAGCTCTCCTATCAAACTACAGAGCTCTAAGTAAAATCCATGAACAAGGACTGCCTTTCATTACCTGCCATGGAGAAGAGAAAGCCATGGCTGTGAGTATCATAGGTCTTTCTCTCTGGTTACTGTGTTACTGGAAAGAAATAGAAGAAAAAGAGGCTTCTCTGCCTAAGGGCATATACAGAATACTAGAGAACAAATATATTACAATGTTTTACATTTTCATGAGGTTATACCTGAAATTTTTCATTTTGTTCTCTCCATTGGTCATGGGCTCAGAAGAAAGTGGCAATATCTAATTCTCTTTAGATAGTGAGTCAAGAATTAAATGAAAAGCTAAAATGATAAAGTTTATAAAATAAAACATAAATATCTTCATGACCTTGGAGTAGAGAAAAATATATGGGCTGGGACATAAATAACACTAACCGTAGAGTTAAAAATATATATATATTGAATTTTATCAAATTTTTAGAAACTACTCACCAAAAATTATTAATAAAATGAAATGGCGAGCTAGACACCAAGGAAAATATTTTAATAGATTTATCAAAGAACTCACCGATTAACAAAAAAGATAAACCCAATTTTTTTTTTAAGTGGGCAAAAAAGCTTGAACACACATTCACAGAGAAACATGAGAGAATGAATGGCCAATAAGTTTATAAAAAGGCACTCAACATCACCAGTCAGGAGGGAAATGCACATCAAAACCACAATGAGATCTCATTATACACCAACCTGAATGTTCAAAATGAAGATGCATGATACCAAGTCTTGGCAAAAACGTGGAGCAGCTGAAATACATAGATATCATTAGTAAACATGTAGAAGAGTACAACCATTTTTGAAAACTATAGCAGCATCTAAGGAAGTGAAACATCACCTACTCGAAGACTCAGTAAACTCTACTCCTAGGTATATCCCAAGATCAAGAAATGGCTATGTCAACAAAAGCCTTGTACAAAAACCTCCATCGCAGCATTGTTCACAGTAACTCCAAACCAAAAACACGGATGTGGATCTGAACAAGTAAACAGAAGTATAATTCATATAAAAAATTATACAGAAATAAAAAGGAACACACTACTAATACGACTATAATCTGAAGAATCTCAGAGCATTTTGCTAAGTAGATCCAGTCACAGAAGAGTACATGCTGTATGATTTCAGTTATGTAAAATTCAGAAACAAGCAAAAACAACCAAGGATAACAGAAATCAGCATAGTGGTTGCCTCTGGTAGGAGTAAGGGTATGGACCAACTGCAAGGAGGTCCAGGGGAATTTTCTGTGGTAATGTAGGTGTTCCACATGTTGATTTGGTTGGTGGATGCATGAGTGTATATGTTTGTAAAAATTTCAGACTATACACTTAAGATCTGTGCATTCTACTGTATGAAAACTGTCCCTCGGCAAAAAATTTAATCAGAAAAACAGAACTGAACGATGGACTTCAAGTGAACCAAGGCTTGTAGAAAATGCTTACAAACAGTAAAAAATGCTTTTCAAGCTATGTTCTGAGTGAGAATATTAAAGGAGCAATCTGCCTCTTTACTTGGCTTATTTCCACCTGCTCACCGTTTCTTTTGATTCCATCTACTTGGCAAAACTGAGTAACTTACACACAATGGAGGACTAGGAGGGGGTTGAATCCCAAAGGAATTGATGATTAAGCCCTGACTTTGCCACTAACTAATTCTGTGATCCAGGGCAAGAAGCTTCACCCATACCTGGATCCCTCCTTCCTCATCAGTAAGATGAAGGCCAGACTAGGTCATTTCTAAGCCCCTTACCAGCTCTATCCTTCTGTGTGTAGTTCCAAATATGACTTCTGCAACTTAATACAAAGAACAGCACCCAGAGTTGTATGGTGACCTAATGAAAATATTTGGCACCATCAACGGACCTGAAATCTGGCAGATATTTTAGAAAGCTGGGCTGCCAAGAAAAGCTTACCAAGGTCATAAGCCTATTCTACAATGATATATTGGCCATGCTAGTGCTGACAGCATCTCACATGATCCTCTCCCAATTGCAAGGCTATGAATGGGATCCAGGGATACCTAATTCTTTGTATGCAACCCTGTTAAGGGATTCGAGAAAAGACTTGGAAGCTGATACTAAGATCTGTTCCCAGTACTTTGGAAAACCTTTTCAACTCATCAAACCAAGAACTCAAGAAGGAACAAACAACCAATGTTCTAAATAAAAGCATTCCTGTGGGCTTATAAAGTCGCAGTACCATTAAACAAACTCCTTTTTCTAGGTTAGTCATGTTTAATTTCCAGAAATATTAATAGATTTGAGTGTTCTAAATGACTATAGAAGGATGCAGACTCTTATTTACCAGATACTAATATCTTCTATAGATTAAAGAAAGGATAGCTTGCCCATCTCCCAAAGCTATATGAAATCAATACAAAAGTACACTGAGTTCTATAGAAACACTTATTTATTCATTCCTCAAGGGAATTATTTCATACATTTCAATAATAATTGGCAGTCCTTAGGTAGCCTACATGATTTATCACTCATCTCTGAGAGCCCTTTTAGTCCAGAGAATAACAGGACCTTCTCCTTCCTAAGGCATTCATGGTTCATGACTAAAAAATAATGAACATTTTTAAAGCAAATCCAAAAGTGATTTCATAAAGGGCAAAGATCTGGATTTCATATTTTGTTGCTAATCACATATGTTCATCCCGGCGGCATCCTAAATGTAATAAATAAGTACATATATCATTTTCTGCAAGATTTGTTGGTCTACTCATTTGTTTGCTTGCTTTTGTGGTGAAAATACCTTTCATTTTCTGGAGTAGACCCTGACTTCTCAATAATAAAAATGACTCCAAATGGATGAGAAAGAATTGGAGAGTGGAAAAACTTAAGACAAATATTTGATCATATTTCAATCTTGTAGTGTGGAAATGAGAGAGAGGCACACAATTAGATCAAAACATACCAAGAAAGTCTGCTGATTCTTGAAGCAGGGTATACCCCAAATTAATTTATATTTAAGTATAGTTATCAGAAATAGAAATACTTAATAAAAGAAGGTACCTGGGGGGTCTTTTCATAATTAGTCATAAAAAAGAGTGAATTCTCACCAAATAAAATAGTCTCATTTCATATATCACAGTATGAAATCTATACCTGAGAGCCACCTTAGGAAGGTTGTTTTTATATATCCTACTTTTGTGCTCTCTGTGCTATATAGAACTTTTCTTGGGTAGCCAACTTCAGAGCCTTTTTTAAATACACGTTGCTTTATTCAAAAAACATGTCTAAAACCCGACTCAAGCAGGAACTCATTCAAAGCAAATTTCTGTAAGGCCTGTTTTGTTGTTCTTTTCCCCATTCTAAAGACTGTGGGCAGTGGTGGGAAAATCTGTGCTATGTCAGCACTTAAGTGAGGTTCATAAGCATTCTTCACACTCTGTCTTCCAATTGTACGTAGAAAGAAGCTTAGTGTCATTTCCAGGCTCCAATCACAAAGACCTGAATTTTGTTTTCAGAAAGTGTTAAGACTCTGCAGAGAGCCAGGGTCAGTAACAGGAGAGAAAATGAATTCTAGGGAAGTGAGCAGCACTCCAAAGACACCATGAACAGCATAGCCCATTAGAAGTCCTAGGCCAACTAAGACTAGACATCTACTCCAATTTATAATTTGTTTGCTGATGAGCCCCATTCTCTCCCCCAAAGTACCTGAAAAGCAGAATATATCATGGAGTTTTCATAGTATATTTTCATTATTCAGATTCCGTTATTTGCAAATTTACCAACTCGCTAAAATGTACGTGTAACCCCAATATCAATATTTACGGCACTTTCGCAGTCATTTTTGGACACGCACAGAGCAACGGAAAACTGGAGGCACCCTGTGTGCACATTCCCAGCTGAGGTCCACGGGCAAGACTCTGCCTTTGTTTCAGCCTTCAGAACGTGCGCAGATAGCTTTCTCAGGCTGTTTAGTGGTACTTTCTTGTGTTTTTGTGCTTTTTGTTGACTTTGCTGCTCAAGATGCTTTATGAGCAGGTGCTGAAGGGCTGCCGACTATTGCTAAGCACAAAAAGACTCTTTTGTGCCTAACAGAGAAATTAAGTGTTGGATAATCTTCATTCAGACACAAGGAATAGTGCTTCTGGCAGTGAGTCCAATGTTAATTAATCAACAACATATATTAAATAAAGTATCTTTAAGCGGGAACCTACATAAAACATGGATATGTACTAACATATGAAAATTTTATAACCAGAAGCTCCCAGGAACCTAACCCTGTCTTTCCCCTAGGAGCAAAGATTATGGTATTCACTAATTCAGTGTTTGTAAAGAATTTATAGAATATGTAACTACAGCAAATAATGAGGATCTATTGTAAATGTAACCATTACAATAAAAAAAAAAGTAGAGTTTAGTCTAAACTATTCTCATTCCTGGAAGGCTTATTCAACGATATTTTTAGGTTGTTATTCCTTTATTACAGTTACACCCAGAGGAAAAAATATATATATATATTTAAAATGCAAACAACTAAATAAATGGAAAACTCTTCATAATGCTACCAGAAAAAAACTACCGCTAACACTCTGATGTTTAGATTTACAGAAGAGTTTATATATGTGTGCACACACAGTGATATAAACTGGTATTTTCATTTAATGTGCTATGTATATCTTTCCATCAATAAATACAGTTTAATAGTTGCCTGGCATATCATTTTATAGATATTACATAGTTTATTTTACTGATCTTCATATTGTATATATTTAAGTGGTTTCACATACATATACACATTTTGTTATAAATAATAAATAATAATAAGTAATAAATATACTTGTTTAAAAGTAATAAATATATTTGTTTCTACAACACTGTAAACTTGTTCCTTGGAGGAAAAAGTAGAAGTGGATATGTCAGGTGTGGAGGTTTTGATACCTGTCAAAATATACTCAAAAAGTTGGGTCAAATAACATTCTTATCTGATTGTATGAAAATGATTTCCTTACATTCTTACTAATGCTGAGCACTGGAACTCCTTTTAATGTTTTCTGATATGCTCTTGATAAAAAAATTATTTACCATTATGGCTTTAACTTGAAGATTAATTCTAGTAATTTGAATATATTTTCATGTTTACTGGGTGATTGTACTCATTTGTAAAATACATATGTTTTTTCTATACGGCTATTTAAGAACTCATCTTTCACTCATTAACTGGTAAGAAATCATTTTATATTAAAGGATATGCTATCATATATGTTCCAAAAATTCTTCTCAGTGCAGTATTTTTTTACTTTGTTCATATATGTATTTTGTTTCTTTATATTTGGTGGTAAAGAATTTTTTAACTGTCACATAGTCAAATCACTCAAACTTGTTTTATAATTTCTGCTTTTGACATCATGGTTCTAAAATTCTATAGTTATATAACATTATATTCCAGTACTATATGGTTTAAATCTTCACATTTAATCACTTGTAACTAACGATTAGTTCATTTGTGGGTAACTACTAGTTGGAATGAGTAATTTTGAAAATCCAGAGTATCAGTGAAAGTCTATTTCCAATTTTCTAAGTTTTAATTAGGAATAGTTAAGGAGTAGTACTAAATGATACATTTTTAGCATCTTTTATTGAATCATAGGGTTTTCCCCTCTCGTTTCTTTATGTGATGAATTATTTAAATACCATTCCCACATACTTGAAATAAAGCAGATAATTAACATATCTGTGAATTTAATTGCTAATATCTTTTTAGTATTTTGCCATCGTATGTGTGTTAGGCCTTTGGGATCTATGCTTGTAACATTCTTCAATTAGGGCCCTGCTGATTTTATAAAGTGAATTGGAAAATCTATTTTTTTGTACTGGAAACTTTTTCTATAGACAGAAATTGTCATTCTCTGAAGGACCGAAAATACTCATATTTCAAAACACCTGTACCAACACTCTTTGGAGAAATTTTTGACAATATTTTCTACTTCAAACATGTTTATTGTCACATTTAGATTTTCTCTTTCTCATTTTGTTATTTAGTATTTTTGTTTAAAATCAACCATTTCAATCTGATTTTCCTACTATCCTAACATTTCACTATTTCCATCTCATCCATATTTATTTTGTCCCCATTCTTTTTCCTCATATTTGTATTGTGTTTCCTCTCATCTTCATTAAACTTGATACTTTTTCTGAATTTTTCAATTGGAATTTTTTTCCTACATCGTCCTATTTTCTTCATTTTATTTTCTGTGTTAGTTTTTCTTTCACTAACTTCTTGATTTGTAGCCTTCTATCCTAAATATATTCTGAAATGTTCTCTTTGATGTTGGAAAAGATTCTATGTCATTCATTTGGCTGCACAGCACACTTGCCGAGAAACGAAATGATTATCCAGAATCCAATAATTTGGAACAGAGAGGCCCAGAGGGGCTATACCGCCAGGCACCAGCAAGAAGTGCAAGGCACCGAGGTGAAGCCTGGAGTCCGGGTAGACTCTCGGTTTTGTTATCCTATAGCAGAATGTACAGTATGTAGAAGCAAGGAGGGAAGAACAACTCAAGAAAGCAATTATGTGGGGCGGGGGCGGGGGAGGCAGCAGGGAACCGTGCACTGTACTATTAGCAAGGCTCCTATGGAGGCATTAACTAGGGCGCTGCAGGGGATGGGAGAAGTGACCTCAGCAGGCATAGCTATCTTATCCACCATCATCACTTTTTTCAGCTTGTAGTGTTTCCAGACCGTCGGAGGCATGTGGCTTTTGACACCTGCATAGAGCTGTTGCCATTTAAGCGGGCTCCTGTCCTTATTGTCTCTTTTACCCACAGAGGGCTTGTCCTCCTACACATTTTGTTTTGCAAGATTTTTTCATATAACTCACATGAACTTTTTTTCCTCACTCATCTTTAAAGAAGACAAAATATGAGAAGAGCAATGTTCATCCTCACACTCTACTGAATTGCCTTTTCCTATTCTCTGTACACCACAGTCTAGTTCACTGGAAAGCGTGCTCAGCTTCCAGCTCTTTCCTGATTTTCTCAGGTTCAAACCAAGACACCTTTCTGCACTAAGGTGGTGGCATTTCTGAACTGCTTATTGCCTATTGTTCTGATGCCCCAAATGAATTGTAATACATAAAAGAACTACAGATGATACTAGAGCAGCACACCTCTCAGAGCTCCCTCCGGGTGCAGAACAAATTCTCAAGATGTGTGACCCACCACCAGTTTCTCCTCGTGCTTGAATCTAGGATTTGAAATTATCTGTCTACTTACTTAAAGACAATAAAAAGGGAAAGCGAACAAAATAGAGAGGAAGATAGATTTATGGCAAGGAGAAGTGTGGTCAGTTCCTGCTTATAAATCAGAACAAGGAGTTGGAGAGTGTCAAAGTAAATAGCTATTTTCTCCAGTGAGCTCTGTTTTGAAAAGCAAACTCCAGAGACAACATGGAGGCGTAACTTAGGCACTGCTTACTTCCCTGCAAAGAACACAGACCTGGTGCAGGAAAACATAAGCCTGGGAAATCTTATGATGCCAGAAAGAAAGAAAGTCCTCACAAAATAAAATAAGAACATACAAAAAAGGCACAGAATCTGGATCCTAAAAGTCCCCAGTGGCCAAAGTTGAAAACAAGTTGAGCAACAAAATAAAGAACAATAGTTCTGAATTATAACGTCCCCCCCCAAATAAATATATATGAGACAATAGTGAAATAAATAAATATGTAAATAAGTGGAAAGTAAGGACTATTCTTTAAGAAAAAATTTCAGTTAATACATGGAGGAATGAGAGAAATAGGAAAGCACCAATAGAACATCACAATAACCATTGCTGCAGGCAAGATCATTGATACATGCCTAAGTTAATGAGTAGATTAGTAGAAAAAGGGAAGTTGCAAAATCTCAAAGTATCTCCCCCCAAATATTTAGTAATTACAAAGAAAAAAAAAGAACAACTTCGCAGTGGAAAATCCTGGCAAACACCAGCTTAGTCAAGTGGTCAGGTCAACATCACTACCAATACACACTGACATCATGTTTGCCCTGCCATGATGCACGAACGAGGGCATATCACTGCCGTGGTATCCTTCCCAGGAACAAATAATCTTGACAACACATCAGACAAACCCAAAGAGATGTCCCAGAATATAGTGAGCTATTCTTCAAAGCTGAGCTATTCTTATGTCAAGGCCATATAATAAATAGACTGCGAAACTGTCAGAGATTGGAAGAAACCAAGAAACTGCACATCTAAATGCAATGTGGGAGGCTGAATTAGATCCGGGGCCAGGAACAAATGAAAAAAAAAAAAAAAAAAAAACTGGTGAAATGTGTAACTAAATTCTTTATTTTAGTTAATAGTATTGTTCCAAGGTTAATCTCAGCTCTGATGAGTCTTGTGGTTTTACAAGATGTTAACATAAAGGGAAGCTAGGTGAAAATAGATTCAGAAACTATTGTTATGGCAACTCTCCTATAAATCCACCTCAAATTTAAAATTTAAAAATAAACTTAATTTGATAAAAATATTCACATAAATTTCATGTATCTCTGATACATACCTAATTAAAGACTAATCTGTAAATAAAATCTGTATTCACTCTGCCCTCAACATTCTAACCATTCAAGATTGTAGAATTTCTTTCAGCCCTATGAACATTTTCCTGCTCTGGAATTCATGAAAATAGAAAATAGAAAAAATCTGTACATAGGTCAGATTTTATTCACTATCACCCTGTAGGAATTTGGGCTCAAGGAACTGGTATAAGAAAATGTTGATGCTTTGGCGACTGCTATTAATAAAGTCCTTTGCCTCTGACCCAAGATTTTCACATGTTCTTCCAGCATCCACAAAACTGTAAAAGTCTAACTGGCTGGCTTGTAAGAAAAGGAAAAATCTCAAGACTCTTCAGAGTTCTTCACACTTTCAGTTCTACTTTCTTGAGCAACAGAAGAGCAACAGAGGTGTTGAAAAATTAAATGCCTAAGGTGCTTGGCAGGTAATTTAGATAAATAAAGCAAACCAGAAGAAGATGTTGACAAGGTGGAGAGTTTGCTCCTTATTTAAAAGGTGTAATTCCCATTCCAACTGATTACTGTAGGCCCAGTGCTGCCAGATTGTCTGATTTTTCTTATGAGTAGCCAAAACTCTCGTTAGTAATGCCAGAATTTTGAATATTAACAGATTTAAAAAATTCTAAAGCATGTTATGAGTTCAACAAAACACGGATCAGTGCTGTCATAGATGTTGCTACCTTAATCTACTGTTAGTTGCCAAAAGACAGTGGTTCGGTGTCTTCTGCTTATAGACTGCATAATATAATTCATTAATAAGCTTCTTATGTTTTCCTTCATTTCGAATCAGTTCTGTGTTTATAAAATACATAGAGTAGGTGGCTTTGACAATTTGTTCTTCAAACTCACCCTACATGACAGGAACATATAGGGCAAGAGAGATACTCAGGAAAAATAAATTAAGCAATAAAATTCTCAGGATCTGACTTACTTTTTGCCTCCATGATCTGTCTTTGGAGAAATGAGGGCAGCAGTTTCAGGGAATATAAAACACTGTATTTTGTTTATTGGTTATTCAATCAGATATGCACTGCTGAGTCTTTAACATTGTGTTTTAGCTGTTCTACATTTGCTGGCTAACGATAAAGAAAAAGCATATTAAAATAAGATGCTGGTAAGAACATCAAAGATTGAATGAAAACTTGGGCCACTCCATTTCGCACTATAAAAACGCCTAAATCTAGAATTTTCTCACAATTTGAATATCCTATTTTTATTGGTACTCTTTATATAATAACCTCCATAACAAAATAGAAATATTGTTTGAGAATTTCACAAAAACTATTCCAGACCCTTAAACCAAAGTATTTAAAGGAAGATATATCATTCTTAATTATTACTTATTTCAAAAGCCTTAAACCCAAGCATGATACTCACAAAACAATAACATGTGGAAAGACATGGGAAATAATAGAATTTAAAATAGATTTTATCTTAGCCAGACAATTTATAATAAGGGAAACCAAAGCTTTGGTTCTAAAAAGTATCCCATGATCTGAGTTGTTATGTAGTGGAATGGGCCAACCAGATGGGTTTTTTTTTTTTTTTTTTATCAACTGCACTATGGTCCCTCTAACCAGAGAGAGGCTATTATTACATGCTATTCCATGAAATGCTCTTCCCACTCCACCCTCTCTGTGCCTGACTTTCCTTCAGATCTCAACTCCCTTGCTATTGTCCCAGAAAAACCTCATTCCCTCACCCTCTCCTAGTACCCCTTGTCTACTTTCTGTAACACTCCCCACAGTTACGGTTAGTAGAATAATGTCCTTATTCCCACTAGATTGTAAGACCAAAGAAGATAGAACCCGCTTCTGCTTTTATTTTCCACTGACTCCTCAATTCCAAGTAGATTTCTTTCCATATGGTAGGCACTCAACTCCAACTTGTTAAATCCATGAATAAACAGAGACCAAATTCTAAGATGCTAGTCTTAAATCCACCATTGTCAACTGACTTCAGGCAAATCACTTACTTTCTTCATCTGAAAAATGAAGAGTAAAACAATAGGGCTGTTTCAACAAATATAACAATTTTAAAGATTATAAATGACAGTTACTATCTTTTTAGCCTCAGGCTGATATTTAAGTTTTTATTTTGTTCTGACTCAATAGTTTCAATATTATCCCAATGTCCACAGAAGGATCATTTGCAACTAGTAAAAATGCAAACTATCCATTTGCTATGTATGCATTTCAATGGCTTTAGTATAGTCACTGAGTTACAGAACCATCGCCACAATTTTAGAACATTTTTATCACTCAATCCTTTTTTGTCTTATATTATAGAGCCACTCCAGCTTTCTGACAGTTGCAGGTTGCAGGATAAATCTTTCTGTATCCTATTATCTTCAATCTATTAGTATCTTTGAATACAAAATGTGTCTCCTGTAGACAGCATATAGTTGAATCTCAATCTAATGAATTTTATCTTCCTTTACATGAATGGTTTTTGAATCCAGTATTTGAGATTTGCTCTGCTTCAAAGAGAGCCCTTCCTCGCTGTGTATGTTCCTGATTTTCCCTGGTAAACTCTCTGGTCCGTGGTTTGGCTGACATCTCTAATAAAGCTACCTGTCTCCTTACAGGCTTCTCACCACAATCTCTGTTGTATATGAGAATGCCCTTAGGCTTGAACTTTTTCTCATTCTGGTGCAAATAAAATCAATTCCTTTGAGAGCAGCTCAGGAGCTCCTTGTTTTATAGTTTGCGACACCCTCCCCCTCGGCCCCAGTGTACAAATACCTAAGCTTGGAGCTAGGGGCAGGGAAAATGGCACAGTTCTGAGTGAGTTTGAAGTTCTCCGATGAGAGGAGTTTAATAAGAGCATGGAAGCTATTTTCTGGGGAGAAAAAGAATTTAGGTGGTTACTATCCCTTAAATGCTCGATAGAATTCAAAGTGAAGTCAACATGGGATTGAAGGGTTTTTTTAAATGAGAAGCTTTTTAAATATAAAGTGAATTTCTCTTGCAAATATAGGGCTACTCAGATGACTTGGGTTACTGCTCTTATTTTATTCCTGATATTAATTTATATTTCTTTTCTATCTAGATCAGTCTAGTTAGAAGTTTCCTAGTGATTTATCCCTTGATCAATGAGTTTTCATTTTAATTCCAGACTAGTTAACATACAATGTCACATTCAATCCACATAAACAATATAGTGATTCATTATTTCTGAATCTTATTATTTGCATCCTGATCAGTAGTCCTTAATTGTTTGTACATGTCATACATTTTGAATAGTCACTGTATGTTGTGGATGCTACATTGTTCAATGTCTGGATTTTTCCTGTTCCTTAATAGAGTGTGTTTTTTCCCTCCAGCTGCTTACTAATTTACTTGCACATCTGTTTGATGCTTTCAAGGCTCATATTTTAACTTTGTCAGGGAGAGCCTAGGGTGGACTTCAGTTTAAAACTATGTTTACTCTTTAGAGGTGTGGTTCTTCTGCGAACTCTACAGTATGCCAACTTTCATGAGAACTCTTTAGTCAGAGTGAAGACTGGTCTGAACTTGAACATCATCCAACCTTGTGCGAGCTCCATAAATTATTCATTTCACCACTGCCGGGTGGTTGTTTTTACCCAAGAGCTGGAGCTTTGCCTGGCCTCGTGGGGTCTCCCTCTGTGCATGCACAACTGAGGATCCAGCCAAAGACTCTGTGGGTTCCCCTCTGCAGAGTTCTGGAGCTTCTTCTCCTTTACCCCCAGTACCTTACCCTGCAAATCCTCACTGCCTCTGTAGCCTGGAAACCTGAACTATCTCGCTGAGAGTACCATGCCCTATTTGACCCCCCACTCCTGTGAAGTCCTTCCAGACAGAAAAATCAGAAGATCACAGTGCTCAGTTTGTTTCCCTTCTCTTGGGGATTTCAGTCCCTTGTGCCATTGCCCAACATCTTAAAACAGTTCTATCATGTATTTTCCCTAGTTTTCTAGTCATTTAGAACAAGGGCATTGGTGGGTACTGTTTCCTTCTGACGCCTAAAGCAGAAATGCTTTAAGTTGTGTTTTAAGAGGAATGCAGGACGCAGACCATGTGGGGCCTGGCAGACCAGATAAGGAGTCTGGATTTCACCTGGTGAGCCATAGAAGGGTCCAGGCAGGGTAGGGATAGAAGATGATCTACATTTGTTAAGTAGAATTGTTAATGGAGAATGGACTGTGGACGAAGAAGAATGGGAACAAGTAGATACAAGTCTCCTTTAATATTCCAATTTCTTCCAATATGGTGGTGGCTTAGACTTCTTAACAGCATGGTAATGAAGAGAAGTGATGACGGTGGAAAAATATTTGGTAATAGGATATTCGGAGTAAGGGAAAGGGAGAAATCAAGAATGGCTCTCGGGGTTTTGCTGTCCAGCTAAATATATATCATTTCTTTGTAAAGCAAGAACTGCTTCATGAACATCCACGTATTAGTTTGCTGGGGCTGTGGTAATTAACTACCACAGACTGGGTGGCTTCAACACCAGAAACTGGTCTCACTTCTGGAAGCAAAAAGTACCAAAACAAGGTGTCAGCAGACTTGGTTCCTTCTGAGGGTTGTGAGAGAAGGATGTATTCCAGGCCTTTCTCCTTGGCTTATAGATGGTCCTTTTCTCCCCATGTCTCTTCACATCGTCTTCCCTATGCCCAGCAAATTTCTCCTTTCTATAAGAATACCAGTCACGTTGGATTAGAGCCCACTCTTATGGCCTTATCTTAATTTGGTACTTCTGTAAAGAACTTATCTCCAAAAAAGGTCACATGCTGGGAGGTTACTGGAGCTAAAGACTTCAACATATGGGGACACCTGGGTGGCTCAGTGGGTTAAGCCTCTGCCTTCAGCTCAGCTCATGCTCTCAGGGTCCTGGGACTGAGCACTCTGCTCAGCAGGAGAGCTGCTTCCCCTTCTCTCTCTCTCTGCCTGCCTCTCTGCCTACCTGTGATCTCTCTGTGTCAAATAAATAAATAAAATCTTTCCAAAACAACAACAACAAAAAAAAACAAAAAAACAAAAAAAAAGACTTCAACATATGGATTTGGGGAGGAGAGGGACACAATTTGACCCATAATAGTAGAAAAGTCTGAAAGAAATGACTCTAACCTAGAACTTTTCTTTCTTTCTTTTCTTTTTTTTTTTTAAGATTTTATTTATTTATTTGACAGAGATCACAAGTAGGCAGAGAGGCAGGCAGAGAGGGGGCGGGGAAGCAGGCTCCATGCTGATCAGAGAGCCCGACTTGGGGCTCGATCCCAGGACCCTGGGATCATGACCTGAGCCGAAGGCAGAGGCTTTAAGCCACTGAGCCACCCAGGCGCCCTAACCTAAAACTTTTCTAACTAATGACACATATTTACAAGGTCTTCAAACATATGCACAGAGATAGCATTACAAGTTTTATTCCATGTTCTGCTGGATACACAGCATAATACATACATTAATATTCACCAAGATGTTAAAATTTTGTAGATGACTTGATATATGATTATGTGAGGTTTCTAAATTTTAATGTGTGGTTTACATGTGTGTGTAATAGTAACTGATATGAGGTGCCTGGGTCATTTAGTCATTAAGTGTCTGCCTTTGGCTTGGGTTGTGATCCCGGGGTCCTGAGATCGAGCCCCACACTGGGGTCCCAGCTCCCCCTGCTTGTGTTCCCTCTCTCGCTGTGTCTCTCTCTGTCAAATAAATAAACTAAATCTGTCTTTAAAAAAGTAACTGAAAAAAAAAAAAAAGTAACTGACTCAAACATTACCTCTTGGTAACAGTGCTTCCTGGTAACACTAGATTTCCAAAAATATTTTAAAAACCATTTCAGGGGCACCTGGGTGGCTCAGTGCATTAAAGCCTCTGCCTTTGACTCAGGTCATGATCCCAGGGTCCTGGGATCGAGCCCTGCATCTCTGCTCAGCAAGGAGCCTGCTTCCCCTCTCTCTGTCTGCCTCTCTGCCTACTTGTGATCTCTCTCTCTCTCTCTCTAATAAATAAATAAAATATTTATTTAAAAAATTATCAGTAAAAGGTTTGTAGTGGGAAGTATAAAGAACTAAGAACTAAGACTTATAACTAAGTATAGAGAACTAAAACAGCTATAGTTGGGGAGGAGATAGGAAAAGAAGATCTTGAATACAAAAGGAAAAAATAAAATTTTATATGATCGCAAACAAAGAATTAGTTTCATGAGCAGAATCTTGACATAAAAAGAGTTGTATATAGTCAAATAGGGGGAAAAAAATCTGTTTTGAGAATGAAGAACATTCAACAAAAGAGACCACACAAGTAAAAAAAGTCACTAATGTATCTCTAATATTCAATGAGGTGGTGGTAGGTCTTTGAACTAATAATAAAAAAGTGATGATTAGCCCTATAAATTTTCCTTTTACATTGAGGTTATGAATATCTGCAAAGCAGAAAATATTCTAGTATGTTTTACACATGTTCTAATTTTTTAGTTATTGCAGATAATAACTGTATAGTTACAACCCCTCATAATCATCAGTTTATATTCATTGGGCCAAAAATCTCTTAAGATCTCCCACTTTAGAGATGAAGAAATCAGAAAAGGATAACTTCATCCATTAAATCAAATACAGAATCAGGTCTCTAAAATGCCAAGACACCAGCCTTATGTTTGAGATTCTCATCCTGGGATGTAGGCCACCCAGACATTCTTTCCCAACACTATCTGTTTTCAAGCAATTTATATTAACTGTAATTTATTGAAAATTTATTATGGCATGATATAGTGAGTTCTCTGTGCTTCCAAATCTATTTACTCTGAGGACACGAAAGTATTCCTAGTTCCTTACTCAAAGATCCAGCTCTTTTGAATAAGACAGACAACCCAACTTGTGTCGTACTTAATGTCTTGAGTATAAAATCTCTTTTCCAAAATTCTTTAACTTTATACATGTTATTTCATTTGATTCTCATAACTACCTTTGAAATAAGTATTACTCTTATTTTATATTTGAAAAAATTAGAAGTAACTTGCCAAACCAGATGTAACTAGAACTTAAATTAAACCAGTGTATTAGTTAGAATGAAGGCAATGCTGCTGAGATGAAGACCCACTTCCCCGTGTCTTCCTCCTAGTTCCCAAACAAAAATTGCTTCAAAGTCAGATCTACTTCTCCCATATAATAATCCAGAATATATGGGTCAGGGCTAGCAGGATGGCTTGCATCCTCAAAATCTACCTTTTAACTCTTGGTATAAGAGTCTAGTTATCTCAGGGCACTGGGGTGGCTCAGTTGGTTAAGCGTCCAACTCTTGGTTTGGGCTCAGGTCACAATCTCAGAGTCATGAGACTGAGCCCGTCTCTGCACTCAGTGCAGAGTCTGCTTGAGATTCTCTGCCTCTCTCCCTTTCTCCTTCTATCCCTCCCCCAGCTCACAAATGTTCTCTCTAATAAATAAATGAAATCTTAAAAAAAAAAAGAGAGAGAGAGAAGAGTTTAGTTATTTCTATTTTCCACCCATCAGGAAGAGAAAAGAGGTGTTAGCAATTGCTTTCTTTTAACAGACCCTCATTCCTGATATATTCCAAGGACCAGAACCTAAATCACATAGTCATATGTAGCTACAAGAGAAGGCAAGATGGAAGGGAGGGAGGAAGAAAGAAGGGAGGAAGAGTGGGAGGGAAAGAGAGAGGGAGGGAGGAAGGGGGAGAAAGAAAGAATGAGAAAGAGAGCAAGAGAAAGGAAAGAAAAAAAGGAAGGGAGAGACAGAGAGAGAAAGAGAAAGCAAAAAAGGAAGGGAGAGAGAAAAGGAGAGAGGAAGGAAGAGAGGAAGGAAGAAAGGACTCTAGTTGGGAGGTCATCCACAAAGTGTGGTGGGGAGAGTGATATTATCACTTGATTAATAGATGCAGAATGTGTTAAGAAAAACCCACATAGCTCCTATAGACAATGTGGGGAAAAAAGATACGGTGACAAGGAGACTAAATAGTACCTACTTCTTTCTTACAAAATGAGAAGGTAATAAACAAAGAAGTTAACTGAGAATCTATCAAGTAAAAATCGGGTTAAGAGGAGGAGTCAAGATGGCGGAGAAGTAGCAGGCTGAGACTACTTCAGCTAGCAGGAGATCAGCTAGAGAGCTTATCTAAAGATTGCAAACACCTGCAAATCCATCAGCAGATCGAAGAGAAGAAGAACAGCAATTCTAGAAACAGAAAAACAACCACTTTCTGAAAGGTAGGACTGGCGGAGAAGTGAATCCAAAGCCATGGGAAGATAGACCCTGGGGGGAGGGGCCGGCCCCCGGCAAGCGGCGGAGCAACGGAGCACAAAATCAGGACTTTTAAAAGTCTGTTCCGCTGAGGGACATCGCTCCAGAGGCTAAACCGGGGCGAAGCCCACACGGGGTCGGCGTGGCCTCAGGTCCCGCAGGGTCACAGAAGGATCGGGGGGTGTCTGAGTGTCGCAGAGCTTGCGGGTATTGGAACGGGAAAGCCGGCTACAGAGACAGAGTCAACAGTAAGCTCACAGCTTGGTGTTGCCTTGAACCGGTCGCAGGCTCGGTGAGCTCGGAGCGCGGCCGGAGGTTAGGCAGATAGGAGTTACTAGGAGCTGTTCGCTGAGGACGCACTGGGGAGCGGGGCCCCGGGCACTCGGTTCCTCCGGGCCAGAGACCAGGAGGCTGCCATTTGTATTCCCGTCCTCCGGAACTCTACGGAAAGTGCTAAGGGAACAAAAGCTCCTGAAAGCAAAGCCAAGCGGATCACTCAGCCTGGCCCCTGGTAAGGGCGGTGCAATTCCGCACGGGGCAAAGACACTTGAGAATCACTACAACAGGCCCCTCCCCCAGAAGATCAACAAGAAATCCAGGCAAGACCAAGTTCACCTACCAAGGAGTGCAGTTTCAATACCAAGGAGAGCAGCAGAATTCCAGAGGAGGAGAAAACAAACCACAGAACTCATGGCTTTCTCCCTGTGATTTTTTAGTCTTACAGTTAATTTAATTTTTTTCTTTTTCATTTTTTTTCTCTTCTTCTGCTAAAGTTTTTTTAACTTTTACCCTTTTCTTTTTTAACATTTTTTAACTAGTTTATCTAATATATATATATATATATATATATTCTTTTTTATACTTTTCTTTATTCGTTTTCTTTTTTTTAATTCTTTTTTTTTCTTTCTTTATTTTTGAACCTCTTTTTATCCCCAAATCAGAAGAGATCCCAATCAGAAGAGATTGGGAGATCCCAATCAAAAGAGATCCCAATCAGAGGAGATCCCTCACCCAATCGTGAGGGGGGAAAAATCCCCCCTCACGATTTGGGATCTCTTCTGATTTGGTTAAAGCATATTTTCCTGGGATTGTTGCCACCCTTTTGGTATTTTACTTGCCCCTTCATATACTCTTAGCTGGAAAAAATGACAAGGCGGAAAAATTCACAACAAAAAAAAGAACAAGAGGCAGTACCGAAGGCTAGGGACCTAATCAATACAGACATTGGTAATATGTCAGATCTAGAGTTCAAAATGACAATTCTCAAGGTTCTAGCCGGGCTTGAAAAAGGCATGGAAGATATTAGAGAAACCCTCTCCAGAGATATAAAAGCCCTTTCTGGAGAAATAAAAGAACTAAAATCTAACCAAGTTGAAATCAAAAAAGCTATTAATGAGGTGCAATCAAAAATGAAGGCTCTCACTGCTAGGATAAATGAGGCAGAAGAAAGAATTAGCGATATAGAAGACCAAATGACAGAGAATAAAGAAGCTGAGCAAAAGAGGGACAAACAGCTACTGGACCATGAGGGGGGAATTCGAGAGATAAGTGACA
The DNA here is from genome assembly GCF_020171115.1 of Neogale vison. Taxonomy (NCBI): domain Eukaryota; kingdom Metazoa; phylum Chordata; class Mammalia; order Carnivora; family Mustelidae; genus Neogale; species Neogale vison. The sequence goes on from NC_058091.1 coordinate 282,386,256, forward strand.
CCATAAGACAAAACAACATTATAATAATTGGGATTCCAGAAGAAGAAGAAAGAGAGAGGGGAGCAGAAGGTATACTGGAGAGAATTATTGGGGAGAATTTCCCCAATATGGCAAAGGGAATGAGCATCAAAATTCAGGAGGTTCAGAGAATGCCCCCAAAATCAATCATAATAGGCCCACACCCCGTCACCTAATAGTAAAATTTACAAGCCTTAGTGACAAAGAGAAAATCCTGAAAGCAGCCCGGGGAAAGAAGTCTGTAACATACAATGGTAAAAGTATTAGATTGGCAGCTGACTTATCCACAGAGACCTGGCAAGCCAGAAAGAGCTGGCATGATATTTTCAGAGCACTAAACGAGAAAAACATGCAGCCAAGAATACTATATCCAGCTAGGCTATCATTGAAAATAGGGCCCCTGAGTGGCTCAGTGGTTTAAAGCCTCTGCCTTCGGCTCAGGTCATGATCTCAGGGTCCTGGGATCGAGGCCCGCATCGGGCTTTCTGCTCGGTAGGGAGCCTGCTTCCCCCTCTCTCTCTATCTGCCTGCCTCCCTGCCTACGTGATTTCTGTCTGTCAAATAAATAAATAAATATCTAAAAAAAAAAAAGATTTAAAAAAAAAAAAAAAAGAAGGAGAGATTAAAAGCTTCCAGGACAAACAAAAACTGAAAGAATTTGCAAACACCAAACCAGCTCTACAGTAAATATTGAAAGGGGTCCTCTAAGCAAAGAGAGAGCCTACAAGTGGTAGATCAGAAAGGAACAGAGAAAATATACAGTAACAGTCACCTTACAGGCAATACAATGGCACTAAAATCATATCTCTCAATAGTTACCCTGAATGTTAATGGGCTAAATGCCCCAATCAAAAGACACAGGGTATCAGAATGGATAAAAAAACAAAACCCATCTATATGTTGCCTCCAAGAAACTCATTTTAAGCCCGAAGACACCTCCAGATTTAAAGTGAGGGGGTGGAAAAGAATTTACCATGCTAATGGACATCAGAAAAAGGCAGGAGTGGTGATCCTTATATCAGATCAATTAGATTTTAAGCCAAAGACTATAATGAGAGATGAGGAAGGTCACTATATCATACTCAAAGGGTCTGTCCAACAAGAAGATCTAACAATTTTAAATATCTATGCCCCCAATGTGGGAGCAGCCAACTATATAAACCAATTAATAACAAAATCAAAGAAACACATCAACAATAATAAAACAATAGTAGGGGACTTTAACACTCCCCTCACTGAAATGGACAGATCATCCAAGCAAAAGATCAACAGGGAAATAAAGGCCTTAAATAATACACTGGATGAGATGGACATCAAGATATATTCAGAACATTTCATCCCAAAGCAACAGAATACACATTCCTCTCTAGTGCACATGGAACATTCTCCAGAATAGATCACATCCTCGGTCCTAAATCAGGACTCAACCGGTATCAAAAGATTGGGATCATTCCCTGCATATTTTCAGACCACAATGCTCTGAAGCTAGAACTCAACCACAAGAGGAAGTTTGGAAAGAACCCAAATACATGGAGACTAAACAGCATCCTTCTAAAGAATGAATGGGTCAACCGGGAAATTTAAGAAGAATTGAAAAAAATCATGGAAACAAATGATAATGAAAATACAACGGTTCAAAATCTGTGGGACACAACAGATATAGATACCGCTATATATTTTCCTGAGAGGAAAATATATAGCGGTACAAGCTTTTCTCAAGAAACAAGAAAGGTCTCAGGTACACAACCTAACCCTACACCTAAAGGAGCTGGAGAAAGAACAACAAAGAAACCCTAAGCCCAGCAGGAGAAGAGAAATCATAAAGATCAGAGCAGAAATCAATGAAATAGAAACCAAAAAAAAACAATAGAACAAATCAACGAAACTAGGAGCTGGTTCTTTGAAAGAATTAATAAAATTGATAAACCTCTGGCCAGACTTATCAAAAAGAAAAGAGAAAGGACCCAAATAAATAAAATCATGAATGAAAGAGGAGAGATCACAACTAACACCAAAGAAATACAAACTATTATAAGAACATACTATGAGCAACTCTACGCCAACAAATTTGACAATCTGGAAGAAATGGATGCATTCCTAGAAATATATAAACTACCAAAATTGAACCAGGAAGAAATAGAAAGCCTGAACAGACCCATAACCAGAAAGGAGATTGAAATAGTCATTAAAAATCTCCAAACAAACAAAAGCCCAGGACCAGACGGCTTCCCGGGGGAATTCTACCAAACATTTAAAGAAGAACTAATTCCTATTCTCCTGAAACTGTTCCAAAAAATAGAAATGGAAGGAAAACTTCCAAACTCATTTTATGAGGCCAGCATAACCTTGATCCCAAAACCAGACAAGGATCCCATCAAAAAAGAGAGCTACAGACCAATATCCTTGATGAACACAGATGCGAAAATTCTCACCAAAATACTAGCCAATAGGATTCAACAGTACATTAAAAGGATTATTCACCACGACCAAGTAGGATTTATCCCAGGGCTGCAAGGTTGGTTGAACATCCGCAAATCAGTCAATGTGATACAACACATCAATAAAAGAAAGAACAAGAACCATATGATACTCTCAATAGATGCTGGAAAAGCATTTGACAAAGTACAGCATCCCTTCCTGATCAAAACTCTTCAAAGTGTAGGGATAGAGGGCACATACCTCAATATCATCAAAGCCATCTATGAAAAACCCACCACAAATATCATTCTCAATGGAGAAAAACTGAAAGCTTTTCCACTAAGGTCAGGAACATGGCAGGGATGTCCATTATCACCACTGCTATTCAACACAGTACTAGAAATCCTAGCCTCAGCAATCAGACAACAAAAGGAAATTAAAGGCATCCAAATCGGCAAAGAAGTCAAATTTTCACTCTTCGCAGATGATATGATACTCTATGTGGAAAACCCAAAAGATTCCACTCCAAAACTGCTAGAACTTGTACAGGAATTCAGTAAAGTGTCAGGATATAAGATCAATGCACAGAAATCAGTTGCATTTCTCTACACCAACAGCAAGACAGAAGAAAGAGAAATTAAGGAGTCAATCCCATTTACAATTGCACCCCAAACCATAAGATACCTAGGAATAAACCTAACCAAAGAGGCATAGAATCTATACTCAGAAAACTGTAAAGTACTCATGAAAGAAACTGAGGAAGACACAAAGAAATGGAAAAATGTTCCATGCTCCTGGATTGAAAGAATAAATATTGTGAAAATGTCTCTGCTACCTAAAGCAATCTACACATTTAATGCAATGCCTATCAAAGTACCATCCATCTTTTTCAAAGAAATGGAACAAATAATTTTAAAATTTATATGGAACCATGTGCTCGCTTCGGCAGCACATATACTAAAATTATATGGAACCAGAAAAGACCTCGAATAGTTAAAGGGATATTGAAAAAGAAAGCCAAAGTTGGTGGCATCACAATTCCAGACTTCAAGCTCTATTACAAAACTGTCATCATCAAGACAACATGGTACTGGCACAAAAACAGACACATAGATCAATGGAACAGAATAGAGAGCCCAGAAATAGACCCTCAACTCTATGGTCAACTAATCTTTGACAAAGCAGGAAAGAATGTCCAATGGAAAAAAGACAGCCTCTTTAATAAATGGTGTTGGGAAAATTGGACAGCCACGTGCAGAAAAATGAAATTGGACCATTTCCTTACACCACACACAAAAATAGACTCAAAATGGATTAAGGACCTCAATGTGAGAAAGGAATCCATCAAAATCCTTGAGGAGAACACAGACAGCAACCTCTTCGACCTCAGCCGCAGCAACATCTTCCTAGGAACATCGCCAAAGGCAAGGGAAGCAAAGGCAAAAGTGAACTATTGGGATTTCATCAAGATCAAAAGCTTTTGCACAGCAAAGGAAACAGTTAACAAAATCAAAAGACAACTGACAGAATGGGAGAAGATATTTGCAAACGACATATCAGATAAAGGACTAGTGTCCAAAATCTATAAAGAACTTAACAAACTCAACACCCAAAGAACAAATAATCCAATCAAGAAATGGGCAGAGGACATGAACAGACTTTCTGCAAAGAAGACATCCAGATGGCCAACAGACACATGAAAAAGTGCTCCATATCACTCAGCATCAGGGAATTACAAATCAAAACCACAATGAGATATCACCTCACACCAGTCAGAATGGCTAAAATCAACAAGTCAGGAAATGACAGATGCTGGCAAGGATGCAGAGAAAAGGGAACCCTCCTACACTGTTGGTGGGTCTGCAAGCTGGTGCACCACTCTGGAAAACAGCATGGAGGTTCCTCAAAATGTTGAAAATAGAACTGCCCTATGACCCAGCAATTGCACTACTGGGAATTTACCCTAAAGATACAAACGTAGTGATCCAAAGGGGCACGTGCACCCGAATGTTTATAGCAGCAATGTCCACAATAGCCAAACTATGGAAAGAACCTAGATGTCCACCACAGATGAATGGATAAAGAAGAGGTGGTATATATACACAATGGAATACTATGCAGCCATCAAAAGAAACGAAATCTTGCCATTTGCAACAACATGGATGGAACTAGAGCGTATCATGCTTAGCGAAATAAGTCAAGCGGAGAAAGACAATTATCATATGATCTCCCTGATATGAGGAAGTGGTGATGCAACATGGGGGCTTAAGTGGGTAGGAGAAGAATCCATGAAACAAGATGGGATAGGGAGGGAGACAAACCATAAGTGACTCTTAATCTCACGAAACAAACTGTGGGTTGCTGGGGGGAGGGGGGTTGGGAGAAGGGGGGTAAGGTTATGGACATTGGGGAGCGTATGTGCTTTTGGGTAAATTGGAAGGGGAGGTGAACCATGAGAGACTATGGACTCTGAAAAACAATCTGAGGGGTTTGAAGTGGCGGGGGGGGGGGTGGGAGGTTGGGGTACCAGGTGGTGGGTATTATAGAGGGCACGGCTTGCATGGAGCACTGGGTGTGGTGAAAAAATAATGAATACTGTTTTTCTGAAAATAAATAAATTGGAAAAAAAAAAAAAAGAAAAAAAAATCTGGTTAAGAATATCCTACAATGCACCATTCCCAATTACCTAGGTAACACATCCCATTTCTTATTATTATATTTATACCATTTTTATGTAAAAGATTAATCATAATCAGAAGAGGATTAAACATAAAGTCTAGTTAACTCTGCCTGGGGGAAGATCTAGGGAGGGTTCTGAGAGTGGCTTTAGCATCTTGCAAAGGATAAGACAGATAACAAGAGGCTTGAATTAGATAAAAGGGTCTACTCCAGAAGCTTTGGGACCCTGAAACTTTCCTGAGTTCTACACAACTCCTTGTGATTGGGTCAGGGTCAAATTAGATATAGGGGCACCTGGGTGGCTCAGTGGGTTAAGCGTCTGCTTTCAGCTCAGGTCATGATCTCAGAGTCCTGAGATCACGCCCCACATCCAGCTCTCTGCTCACCAGGGAGCCTGCTTCCCCCTTTCTCCCTCTACCTGCCTCTCTCTACCTACTTGTGATCTCTGTCTGTCAAATAAATCAACAACAACAACAACAAAAATCTAAAAAAAAAAAGTAGATATAGATTTGCCTTGCCTTTGATAGTGCCACTGCTGCATGGCAGGAAATGCTCAAAGGAACATGTTTACCAGAGTCATCTAAGCGCTTTTATTCCAAAAATATTATGAAGTATTTGTGTACTTAGGAATTTTAGAAACAAAGAATGCATACAGGAGGTAACAACAGATGATCAAACACATTAACTTACATGTAGTCCAGGAGTATATTCTGAAGCAATAATGATATAGTTGGAATGGAGATATTTAAGAATTTAAATACTAGGTATAGACTTGAGATTCAACAGATAATACTCTGAATAGGCTTTCATTGCCTGAAGCTGATGATTTTGGTAGCTGCATGTACTATGGATTTAAATAAAACTAAATGTCTCAGAACTAAAATTCATAATAAAAGTCTCCTGTCTGCCTATGTTAGGTCCCCAATGTTGGGTCCCCCAATAATGGGTCCATGGTCAAAGGAGTGAGACTGATACAAAGCGAAAGTCAAGCAAAGCTCTATTTCACGCCAAGCATCAAGAATCAAACCCACCCGTCAAACAGACCAGTTGGGGCCGCCCCTTACAGAGAGGATGACCCTCCCTGCCTCACAGACTAACTTTTATAGAGCAAAGGTCACGTGGTTGGGCCTGGCCACACACAGGTGGCCAATGAGATTGCAATACACGGAGAAAGCTGCATAGTCATCCTAGGTCACACACAGGAGGCCAATTGAACTACAATTCACCCATAGTAGATATTTGCACTAGCCTACTCCTTGGTGAGAATTGGCCCCCCAAAAGGGGGGGCCACTCCTTGGTAGCTAGGAAGACAGTATGCAGTGCTCTACTGATAGGATGGCTCCACCTGACCCAACTCATCCCTGCATTTGGACTATTATCTCTACCTGACCTGACCCACCCATGTATTTGGGCTTTGTTACCTGGGGCTGGTTTCCCAGACTTGCTTTCAAAAAGTTCCCCTGGGAGGGGGAAGGGTCAATTGAAGTTTCACTGCATAAACAACAAAATGGCTGTTCAACCAAGGTGGGACCGCTTTGGCTAAATAGGCCCTTACACCTTCATCTCAGTTTATGTTTCCTTAAAATTCTCCATTTTGATCTTCAAGATTCTTCATCGGTATTCACAGAAGTTCTTTCCTTGCCCTCCCCTATTACCCTATCATCTACTCTGCTGTTCAAACAGCAGATCTACTCATTACTCACTTTTTCTTCTGGATATACTTCTCTTATCTGGTTAAGTCAAACTTCACCTTGGAAAGATTCTAGAATCTCAAGTTCTATTTATTTACCTCAAGATCTCCTGAATAATCTTCCTCCCATGGAAGCAGATAAGCACTGTCCACCGAGAGCGAGGCATTACAAAGAGAAAGTTTTGCGAAGAGGTAAATGGTGGGGGTGGATAAAAACGAAGAAGTGGTGTTAGTATGGTGGGGTCATCTGCCAGGGAACAACTATATGGAGAGTAGGTATCATGTGTTTGGAATTATATGTTCTTCTCTTCCAAGAGTTTAGAATAGATCCATCAAGCAGTACTAATAGCTCATTGCCTACCTAATACCTATTCTTTACTTTTTCATAAGTGACAGAAATGAGGTATATCCAGAGTGGTAATAGTCCTAGCCTCACTTGCAATGAAGAATAGTTTTTGTAACTGAGTTCTGGGCAATGAGAGCTAAGTTTTTACCTTGGTTTTCCTCTGGGGCTCCCTTAAAAGACAACCAAGAACTGAAACATGCCTATTTTTGCCCTATCCACTTTCTTGCCTCCGGCTGGCTGGAAAGCTCCTGTGACAGATGGACTCAGTAGCCACCTTACACCATGAGGCAACCTCAGGCATAGAATCCACAGGGAAAAGAAGGTGGAACTGAAAGATAAGAGGAGACTTTGGACCCTAATGAGTTGTCCTGCCAATTCTCAACAATCTGCAGACTGCTCTCACTTGAGAGAGAGAACTAACTTTCTAGGTTGACCAAGTTACTTTAAGGTTACTCTTAAATGCAGTGGAGTTAAATCTTAATTGATAAAATCAAGCTAAATTCTTTTCACTAAATGACCCTGGAGAATGGGAAGTGGAGAGGCAATAATGTTAACAAAGATGAGACCATGTTAATTATAATGACTTAAGGACTGAACAAAACCAGTTTACTGTAACTTGTACTTTGTGTGGTATACTGTCAAGGTTACTCATACTTAAATTTATCTGAAGTCTCCTTAGAAGGTTAGTTGTCACTCTTCAAAGGCCATTATTATTCTATCTACTTTTGAGCACAATTATGCAAATAAAAGATGGACATAGGGAAGAAAAATGCTCAAAAATATTTTGCATTGAAAAAAATATTTCATTTTCCTTATTTGTTACCACTGTCGTGGAGAAGGGGTTACTTGCTATTTTGTTTGGGGAACAGTTGAGCAAACAACATTATCAGGCTCAAAAAATAACAGAATTAAAGCTTAACAGAAAATAATTTTGAAAGAGCTATACCATTTTCTTTATAAAAACATATCCAGAATGCAGTGATCCTTGTTTTAAGCAGCATTTTTTGACCAAAGAATCCAGCTGAATTCCCATTGTCCAAATAGGACATTCTCTTCTCAAACATCTTTTGGTCCTCAAACTAAAAACAGAAATAATGCAACGCTGTCGTATCCAGAAACTTAAATACCTGTAACATTTGGGGGAGGAAGGGAGGCCTGTGGTCACCTTGTTCAAGCTGTAGCACGTGAATTAAATGTTTCCAAACAATTCTGAATAAGTAAGAGATAGCAGGCATAGAAGCAATACAATACACCAAAACAACACAAATCCTAAGGCTGAAGTTTCCTTTTTGGGACTGTAGCAGAGATATGTGTTGTAGGAGGTAGTTTTCTGACACTGGGTTTTTTTCCTTGCCGAATTCTCAGAAGTGGTCTATCTCTGGAGTGTGCGTCCTCTTCCGCACAAGAGTCACAATCACTGTATTTCAATAGCTTGATGAAATTACCTTCTCTTCTGCATTCAATTCAAACTCTCTTCTTTCTTTCTTCCTCTTTCCCATCTAGAGATGTGTTTAAAAATTGCCAGCTGCTCATGAGGGATAAGCTTCTTGTCAGCCTTTTGGTCTAAAAATTAGTCACTGGAGTTTCAATAGAGTTCCCCGCATCATCAGCCACAAAGCATGCCCAGTTGTGTGCTCTCTGCCTCCCATCAGCAAGCTTCTCTCCTGAACTCCCCTTTTGTTCTATGTTCTGTCTTCAAAACATTTTTCTCAAGCTCCTTTCAGAAATACTTTTACAAACTACTTGATGCAAGTAAAAGAGTCTGGAAGTGCTAAGTTAAGATCTTCACAACACCCCTAACTCAACATATTGTAGAGATTGTATAAATTAAGCTTGAATCTTTACCATACAACCTGTGATGGAAAATACTCTATGAATCCAGTGTCGGGGGGCCATTTTATGACTTTCTAGAACATCCAATGTTTCCATTAAAATGTAGTCTGCTACTTCAATATTCAAATAAAAAACAAAATTCTAGGATTCACAGGATTAAAGTTAATCTTACAATTACTGACACTTTGTCCAACACAAAAAATGTAGACTAATTTTTTCTTCAAGTCTCATTCTAATGTTGTTCCTAAGTAATTGCTTAATTAAAAGTGGGTGTCTTAAGTCCCATAACTGAAAGGATCTTTCTTCCTCCTACCCCCATCTCTAAAATAAATTTTCAAAGACTCAGATTTTTATAGTGTTTTAGCATTTCATTTCAATCTTTTTAAAAATATATATTATTTGATCTATCTTCTTCAAGGAGCATAAAACATTTCAAAGCTCCAGCAAATGCATTCACTATAACAGGATAAAAAGACAGTAAAGTATGTGCTTTTCCCTCTCACATAAATAAAGCCATTTTTCAAACATCTTCCATCCCAAATTTATCTTTAATGAACATAAAAATATTTTGTTATGGAAAAAAAATCCTAAAAAGTAATGGCTTACAGAAGAAAATGCTATCTTATTTTTAAAATACTTAGTGTCTGGCACTTAATAAAAACTTATAAATATGAAAATATACCTTTTTACCTATCAAATTGAAAAAGATTTTCAAAATATATAACTAGCCTCAGTCTATGACACGGTAGTAAATTTGATATTCTCAAACACTGCTGGTGGGAATAAAATTCCTCTAAATTTCTGGGAAGCAATCTGATAATCTTTCTCAAGAGCTTCAGGATTATTTACATGAATCAATCCAGAAATATGCACAAAATTCATAAATGCTATTTGTTGTACTTTTAGAATAAAGAGATATTAAAAGCTGCCTATGTAAGAACTTATCAAACTCAACATCCAAAAACCAAATAATCCAGTCAAGAAATAGGCAGAAGACAAGAACATACATTTCTCCAGAGAAGGCATACAAATGGCCAACAGACACTTCCATAACTCAACATCACTCATCATCAGGGAAACGCAAATCAAAGCCACAATGAAATACCACCTCCCACCAGTCAGAATGGCTAAAATTAACAAGACAGGAAACAACAAATGTTTGTGAGGATGCAGAGAAAGGGGAACCCTCTTACACTGCTGGTGGGAATGCAAGCAGCTATAGCCACTCTGGAAAACAGCATGTTAAAAATAGAGCTACCCTACGACCCAGCAGTTGACTACTTGGTATTTACCCCAAAGATACAAATGTAGGGGATGCCTGGGTGGCTCAGTTGGTTGGACGACTGCCTTCGGCTCAGGTCATGATCCCGGAGTCCCGAGATGGAGTCCTGCATCGGGCTCCCAGCTCCACGGGGAGTCTGCTTCTCTCTCTGACCTTCTCCTCACTCATGCTCTCTCTCACTGTCTCTCAAATAAATAAATAAAATCTTTAAAAAAAAAAAGATACAAATGTAGAAATCTGAAGGGGCACCCATACCCCAGTGTCCATAGCAACAATGTCCATAATAATCAAACTGTGGAAAGAACCGAGATGTCCACTGACAGATGAATGTTTAAAGAAGATGTGGTAGTGTCTGCCTTTAGCTCAGGTCCTAACCCCAGGGTCCTGGCATAGAGTCTCCTGGCTGGCTCCTTGCTCAGTGGCGAGTGTGCTTCTCCCTCTGCCCCTACCCTTCCTCATGCTCACTCTCTCTCTCTCAAATAAATAATATCTTAAAAAAAAAAAAAGATGTGGTATGCATGTGCACATGTGTGTGTGCACGTACCCCACACTGGAACCTTACTTAGCCATAAGAAAGGATGAATACTTACCATTTGCATCAACATGGATGGAACTAGAGGGTATTATGCTAAGCAAAATGAGTCGAACAAGGAAAGATAATTATCATATGGTTTCACACATATGTGGAACATAAAAAACAGGGCAGATGATCATAGTGGGAGGGAGGGAAAACAGAATGGGAAGTTATTACAAAGAGAGAAAAACCATCAGACGGGGGATGGGTAACTGGGTGAAAGGCATTAAGGAGGACATGGGATGTGATGAGCGCTGGGTCCTATATGCAACTTATAATTTACTAAACACTACCTCTGAAACTAATGATTACTATAAGTTTACTAAATGAATTTAAATTTTAAAAAAGCTGCCTAGATCTAATATGCAATTAGATAGGCAAATTACAGTATAACCACTTATTTTAGTATTATGCAGCCATTAAGAATCATATTTCTGAAGAATATGTAATAGGTAAGTTCTCATACTATAATTTTTCTAAATGAAAAATGCACAACAGAAGGCTGAACATAATTTATGACCCACAAGGCTTGTTTTATGTTGTTTGTAAAAATGGCCATGATAAGTGGGTCTCCTGTGAACTGTTCTTGAGCTGCACCATTCCATCTGGCTCAGTCTGGCCATAAAAATTTTTTTGGCCAATTAGGCATCAGCTACTGTGAAGCAAGCAGAGGCTTAACAAGTGCTCCCAAGTGGGAGTTTGCCTTCATGCTGTTTTCTGGAACCCTAAGACCACCACGTCAAGAAGCCCAGGATAACTGACAGGAAAATGGAAGGCCGTGTGAAATAGACAAGCCATTCCCACTTGAGGATCCCTAAAACTAACCAACTAGTCAGTCAAATGCCAGACATAGTGAAGTTACCCAAGATCAGCCACCATCAGCCAAACCACCAGGTGACCACTTCAGCTCGGAACAGAAATACGGCCAGCTAACCCACAGAACTGTGAACCAAATTACTATGCGTTTTTGTTTTTTTTTTAAGCCATTAGATTTCAGATTTAGTTGATCTAAAAAAGCAAAAACTGATATAGATAGCAAGATGATCTTTTCCTTTAAAGCATTCTAAGTTTTCTAAATTCAATAAAATTTTTGGGTCCATGGTCAAAGGAGCGAGACTGATACAAAGCAAAAGTCAAGCAAAGCTTTATTTCGTGCCAAGCATCAAGAATCAAACCGACCATCAAACAGACCACTTGGGGCCGCCCCTTACAGAGAGGACAACCCCTCCCAGCCTCACAGACTAACTTTTATAAAGCAAAGGCCATGTGGTTAGGCCTGGCCACACAGGTGGCCAATGAGCTTGTAACATACAGAGAAAGCTGCACAGTCATGCTAGGTCACACACGGGTGGCCAACTGAATTACAATTTACCCCATAGTAGCTATTTGAACTAGCCTATCACCTTGGTGAGAACTGGCACCCCAAAAGGCGGGGCCCACACTCCTTGGTAGCTAGGAAGACAGTATGCCCGCTCTACTGATTGGATGTCTCCACCTGACTCATCCCTGGATTCGGGCTATTATCTCCACCTGACCTGACCCACCCTTGTATTTGGGCTTTGTTACCTGGGACTGGTTTCCCAGACTTGCTTTTAAATAAGTTCCCCGGGGTGAGGGGGGGCAGGGTCAATTCAAGTTTTACTGCATAAACAACAAAATGGCTGTTCAACCGAGGTGGGGCTGCTCTGGCTAAATAGGCCCTTACAAAATCAGTGTGATTTGTATTTAAAATGAGAAGTTAATCTTGTTTTATAATGAAAAACAAATATAAAAGAATAAAAATAGCTGAAGAGGGGCGCCTGGTTGACTCAGTGGGGCATGTGACTCTTGCTCTCAGGGTTGGGAGTTCAAGCATACACTGGGTGTAGAGCTGACTTAAAAACAAAATCCTTAAAAAAAAAAGAAAAAATAGCTGAGGGGGTGCCTGGGTGGCTTGTCAGTTGAGCACCTGCCTTCAGCTGAGGTCATGATCTCGGGCTCCTGGGATCGAGCCCCAGGTCAGGCTCCCTGCTCAACAAGGAGTCTGCTTCTCCCTTTTCCTTGCTCTCTCCCCTCTCTCTTTTAAATAAAGAAATGAAATCTTTTTCTAAAAAAGCTTAGGAAAAATTAGGAAAAATGAGTTGTATTGTTCACATGTACCCTTCAGTTACTAGCTTTCCCTATAGAAAGAGTTGAGCAGTATCATATCTGGAAATGTTTTTATCAAACTGTTCCCCATTTCTTTTTGCATTTCATGACTCTGGTTTTATCATAGCTCATCTCTGGTTTGGGTATCCTTCCCCAAAGCATATTGTTTTTTAGTAACTAGTTCCAAAGTATACGGTTAGTAACACATAAATTGGAAGTCACCTTTTAAAACTCTCATTACAATAATCACTAGTCAGGGGTAGAGACTAACTTATTTCCTCCTTTAACACACATTTCTATATATAAGCATGTAACTATATTTTCAAGAAAACACCATCAGAGAATCAACTCTCATTTTTATCATTCATCACACAGTGTAGATTTTATAGTAGTTGAATTTAACCCATGATTATTCATCATCTGGGATATGTCCTGTGTGATACGCATATTAAAAGAAGACTCACTGTCTTTTTATAAGAGTAAGTGGTGGGAAAATGTTTTTAAAAAATCTTTACCTTCTGGAGAACTAAATATTTATCTGGTAGAAACAATTCAATAACTCACCAGTAAATTCAACACTTATTTGGTAGCAATAATTCAATAAAATATCAAGAGATGGTTGGTAAATAGCCATGTATAATACTAGAAGATTAATGTGTGAGAGAGAAGTTAAACAACGGGGAAAAATACATGAAAAGAACAACAACAACATTGTGCTCATCATCTTAAATGGTTCAAATGTTATGTATCAACGTTAATGGGCCACAAGTGCCCGCACTAAACACCAGCTCTGGGTGATATTAGCATTTGAATCAGCACACTGGATAGACTGCCCTCCTAGTGTGGTCACTTGAGCATCACCCAAGCCACGGAGGTCCTGAATAGAACGAAAGGTAGAAGAAAGAAATCCCTTTCCTTGCCAGACTGAGTAAGCTGAGACATCTCATCTTCCCCTGCCCTCGGAACTGGGATTTCTATCGCGGACTCCTCTGCTTCGCAGGCCTTCAGTCTGAATTACACTACCTCTTCTGGGGCTCCAGGTGCAGAGGGCAGATCATGGGACTTAGCCTTTATAACCATGAGCCAATTCCTCATAATCAATCTCCTGGTATACACATGTCTCCACCTTACTGGTTCTGTTTCCCTGGAGGACCCTGACTAATACAGCAAAATCCTATTGCTCTGTGATCTCTTCCTGAAAACTATGCTCCAGATAGACACACGGCTCACCTCCACCACCTTGACCCCACATCCCCACACTCATACATAAAACTTTGGTAAATGTCTCCTGAAACTTACCAGAAATTGGTATGAAAAGAATTTTCTTAACACAACTGGATAAGGTGGCTGCCTTTTGCACCAAGGTGATGTGGCAGATCCCGGCGCAGGAGCCGGATGGACAGGTCACCTCGGAACTGAACTCCACAGTGGACGATCCACTATATGCGTGAGCTAACCAGAGGTGCGAGCACAGACCAGCCTAAAACCAGCCAAGTTCCCACTCTGGTCCCCTTTTTGCCTCAGGGACACAGTGGAGCTAGCAACAGGCTGTCCCTCCCTGGACTCATTAATCCAAACAGGGAAAAATTAAAAAACAATAGAACTGAGAAAAATATCTAGGGAGGAGGAGACCAGAGGCAAAGTTCAGAAGTAAACACAATTTGCTTTTGTCACTTACTCTTCCTGAGCCTCACTTTGTGTGACACCTCCTGCACCCTATGCGCATGCCCTCAGGCACACCACACACACACACACACACACACACACACACACACACTCCCCCCCCCACCCCGCCCCAGTCTACATCCTATCACTAAGAGTGATTTCCTAGTCGACTCACCTCACCTCTCCATCCACAACTCTCAAATACCTTGACTTGCCCAGGTTAGATTTTTGTGCTCTTCTGGAAAACTGATTTTTTCCCCCTATTGTTACTGAATATCCTTGCTCTTATTCCCTTTCCTTTAGGCTTGTTTCAGCTGCTTCCAGGTAGCAAAAAGCCTTCAGACAGCTGTTGGCGTGCTGCATGCAAAAATCAAAAGGAGCAGCACCCATATCCTTAGACTAAGAATGTTCCAAAAATTCTCTTCCCTGAAGAATGACGACGGTCCTCTCATTGTTTGACTCTTCTTAGAACCCAGATCCAGACCTCGTGTGCTCATCGGGGTTCCACTAGCATCTAACAGTGGGAAAGGGCAATGGGGTAAGGCTCATTTATGGGAGTCACTTTTTCTAAGCAGTTCACAGGCATGAACATCAACACAACGGCCCTATGAAGGAGGTGCTCCTTTGAAGGCTGCTTCTCTAGTTTTCTGTCTGTCCAATTTTTCAAGACTCCTACAAAGTTTAAGTGGCAGTAATGGAATTTGAAACCCAACTATTTCCCCTAAAGCCAATACTAAACTAATTCCCTCACTTACAGTTTAAAAATGGATGGCCTAAATATATAAAACTGTCTTAAAAGAAAAATGGCTACTTGAAATATGTGTTGAATAAATTCTCAAAAACTGGGAGTTATAATTATCTGAATTGTCAATACATAAATAAATAAATAAAAGCTTACAAAAGTATAAGAGCCAAGGAGTCAAGACTAAAATCCAGTGCATTAAAGGTCCATGCTACTTTCTAAATTAAAAATATGCCAATTGCTTTCATTTTTTGTTATTGATGTACATTTGCTCATGGGAAGTGCTGGACAAAGATTTGTGGAGTAACTGGATGATTCATGTTTCAATAATTTGATTTCATGTCATTAAACAGCCATAGGAACTTTCAGTTGGCAAATGTGATTCCACTGGAATCTCCTCTTTAAGGACATTCAGCCCGCATAATCTGGTCATCATACAACACAGCCATTTGGAAAGAACTTTAACAGACCTTGGGAACGTGGCACCCAAAAGCACTCCTCGAGATATTGCAATCATGTGGCTATCGGGAATGGTGATAAATTAACTTCTTAGTCTTTGACAGAATGAGGGTGTGCAGTTCTACCCACTGAGGAAACACTGTTATTGTGTCTGTTCTTTTCTTAACAGCATGGGAAGGCTCCTTGACGGCTCCCTGAGCACGTGTGAGAGAGGGCACGAGTTCTGCTCTCCCAGACCACAAGGAAGGAAGCCATCTTCACGTGTTGTTTACTGCCCAGCCTCCCCATAAGCCACGCTGGATCGTTCCTTCAGCCCCCACAAGGACACGTTGCTCACGTGCAGCCCTTCCCTGCTCACATTTGCATTGCCTTGTAAAGTCCAATCCTCTTGAACTGTATCATGCCATGCACTATAAATCCCATTTGTATCCTATTTGAAACCTAAACCACAATAGACACTAAAGAACAAAAGGAACCACAAGCCCAGCTTTTTTGACAAAACTCCCACACACTGATAATTGGAAGCACAGAAATCTGTACACTGATGAGGTCTGAGACTCCTGCCATGCCTTCTGCTGCCTGGCCCCCAGCCTCACCCACTTTCAACGCTACCATCAAACCCCATGGAAAAGTATGAAGGGCGAGAAGAGCCTAACAAAAACTTGCTGGGGACAGAAATGAAAACAAACAACATGGATTGCCTGACAAATTGTGCTTCCGGAGTCTGCACTGAGCCACCACTGGGACCCGCCTGGTTGTTTGAAGTCATAGAAATCCCATTGTAGAATACAATATTTAAGTTGGTTCCAAAACAAGAGCTAGTTACTAAAAGGTTAAGGTACATCTTCGGGGAAATAAGGCTTATTGAAGAAGTCTAAATTATTTTCAGAACTATGAAAAAATGATTTTGCCCCTAGCTTATATAAACAACTTCCATGAACTGTGTGGGGTGTTCTGCATGTGTTTAATTATCCATCAAAATTCCGTAGTTCTAAACTAGACCAAATTCCTTTACAATATGGTTCCTAAATTTAATTACCATTTAAGGTGCAAATCTAACGGAAAGTGAAAGGCCTTTTATTATGATGCAAAGCAGCTGATTCAGATTTGCTGCTGGAAGCAACTTGCCTGTTCAGCATACATTGGTATATCCCACAGCCAATGAGCTCTCTACTTTAGGATGACAGAAATAGTCCCTTAATAACTGGAGAAAACTCCTATTATTCCCCTTTAAAAAAAAAATCAATGAGAAAGTAGACCTGATCATTGCAGAACATCCTCCTCCTCCCAGGGACAACTTGACTATTACCACAGACCAACTTCTGTGTCTATATTGTCAGAAACAGCTTAAATGGATAATGGTTTGATACTGGCTGAATGAGTATTTGGCTAAAAACAGTCTGGCAGCAAAAGCAGGATTTTAATTAGATTATCAGAGAGCTATTTGTTAAATTTTGGAATGCTGATAAATTTTTAAAAGCCCTTCTAATCTGGAGATAATTACCTTCAATCATTAAACTTGTTCTTGATTAAGAATCTGAAAATGAGCCTGTTAAGCCTTCAGCAAAATAGTAAGCCCAATAAAACACTGAAAATAACACTGCCAAGCTACCAGGAAACTCAGACTGCTACTCCTCCTAGAATCTCCACAACTGGTGGAAATTAAACTAATGCTCAAAAAGAGACCAATGCATCTTGAATGAATTGTAACCTTGGGCAAGTTTTTGAGTCCTGCTTCAGAAAAATCAAAAGAAAGATTTATATTTGGATAAATCTTTGAAAAAGTGCCTGTAGAACAGAACTTTTTAATGCTTCAAAGTGACAGAGGTGATTTTAAAAAAAGAAGAAAAAAAAAGATATACTGATTTAACTTTTCAGTAAGGTTTTAGATATTTGAGAAACTGGTTACAAAGGGGGAAAAAAAATAAGGGCCAAATACATGTGCAAAACTGATAACCATTGTTATACCTGATCAGTGATTTTAAGATTCTGCTTATAACTTTTCCTCTCTGTGCTCTAATTTTAGCTAGCAGGGAACTCATTCAGCAGATAATTCAAAGTGAAGTTGATATCTCCATTGTTTTAAAAGCAAAAGATGGCACTATTAAACACTGTTACATGATAATGACCATTTAAGATTTTCTTCATTACATATACAATGCCTCTCTTCTGGTATCTTGGTATGAATTATTACTGCTGGCCTAACAGTCATTATTATAGGTAAAAGGCAAGTGTTACTAATTATCTTATTACATAGTAAGAGAAGCCAGGTATAAAAAGAATCTGATTTTTCCAAGGTTTCCTACTAAGTTTAGTGGTAAAATTTAATGAAAGCCACATTCTGCCAATATCTAAACTAATCTGTGCTTGGAACTAGTGGATGTTGTTTTAACTCAGACCATCAACAGACTATTTAGTAAGTTGTCACTAAGATTATTTGCTGCCAAAAACAGTTTGCAAAGGCTCAATGGCCTGGGCACACATTTCTTCTATAAATTGAGCACCTTACACTGTGTCAGGCATTGTGCTAAAGCACTGAGAATACAATGAGTGAAGTAGAAAAAACATGTACCTATGCTCTTGAAGATTCATTTTAGTGCAGGTGATGGACACAAAGAAACTAAGAAAGTAATTCCACATTGTTCTAAGTATTACGGAAAGAACTAAATCTCAACTGGGGCAGTAATATCTCCCTAGGAGGCATCGTGGTTGTCAAATAACCTGAGGGACTAGCAGCATTTAGGATGCCGATCAAGGCTATTACTGCAAGATTTGTATGGAGTGCAGAGGTGGAAGTCCCACAGAACAAAGATCTGTCCTATCCAAAGAGCCATCAGTGCTGTCCTGAGAAATAACACTTCCCACCACACTTGACACCACATTTAAACATTCCTACTATGGGCAAATTATTGAAGCAGGTTAGAGAAAGGAAATAGAAGAAAAACAAAAATACTATCTGCTTCCAGGGAACTTGGTTTATGAGCTAAATTATATAAACATGTAATACCCGGAGAAGAAGACAGGTCAACAACCGCAGAGCTGTTCCCACATTAATAAAGCATGTGCTGGTGTAGAATAGCTTGGTGAGATCTTGAGAAAAAGGGAAAATCGAGCCAAAGTTTAAAAAAGGGCATGAATTGTTATATCTGGGGACAGAGGCACTTCCCTAAGCAAAGGAAGAGGCATGTAAAAACAGACATCAAGGCCAGCCCTTTGGTCGCTAACCTAATAGGAGTGTGGTAACTACCTATAAATACAAATTAAATCCAACACGACACACAAGCACTGGGCTCTTTTGGATGTACATTTCCCTAATTTTGTTCCTTAAGTTTTCTGGTATACTAAGGTGACCTCTACTTCCAAAGTACCTGACATTACTTCTGTTGTTCTTACTATTCTGTTTCTCCTCATTTTCAAATGTTCCTCAGTTACCTTTGACTCTGCTATTCAAGGCCATGGAGGCTAGTTAATAGACTTCATTAACGTTCATACATACATGGTCCCCAGGCCAGCTCATACACACATCCTCCACAATGCATTTCATTTGCAAATAACAGTAGGAGGCAACTTATTTCAGTCATTAAAAATCTTGGGCAGTCTAAGAAACAAAAATTAAGATTTTTTTCTTCTTTTCCAAGGGCTGACAGTAAAATAAGAAATCACTGATCCCGGAAGAACATTATCCAGACAACAAAAAAGCATGTTTGTGAAATGTTACAAATCTCTCTCCCTTTCATGGTCAAATTCTCAGGGCTTTTACATTGAGTCTTTCCTGTGGTTAGCCAGTGAAATCCTCTACTGGCTAGGACAGGCCACATTTCAGTTCACACAATAGGACACAGAGCACTGGCCAAAAGAATGGGGTTTGGAAGTCCCCCATTATGTGGTCAATCAATGGTTTATAGAAGGAGAATTCAAAGGTATTTAAATTACATGTAACACAAATGCTTTAAACCACTAAGATTGCTTAGCAAGCCACACACACAAAAAAGATATGTTTGTTACAAACCAGTTTAGAAAGTGGATCTGAAAATAATGATACTATACTAAGATTCTTAAGTAAACATTGACTTAAGTTTTATAAGGAACTAAGCCAAAACATTTGGGCTTATATATTGAAGAGAGTTCAGGTTCTCTAGGATTTGCTGAGATTTGTTACATCTTCTACTTAATTTTTTTTTTTTTTTTTTTTTGAGGGGAACTTCGTATCTAGAGTAATTGAAAAGTGAATGAACTTTAAGGAACGCATTAAATGTTGTCTGGGAGCAAGCTGATGTGAAAAATAAGAAAATTTAAAGGAAGTAGAGGCAAGATGGGCTTTTAAAATGTAGCCATTCAGTCACTGGCTTACTGCCAATTTAAAACCTGGAAAGACATCTTGAAACCTTTAAATACCATAATTTTCAGCTGTAAGGAATTCTCTCCATGTTATCAATGTACAGGGGGAAAAAAGTATTCTTTTATAGATTTCCAGATCCAAGGTTAAAATGCATCTTAGGAGATGTTTATTTGAAAGTATTTTGCTGCTTTCCTCTACAGTCCATTTCAAGTAAGAGGAGGTCAAATGGAGTTCAGATGAGATTGTACCGTTAAATTTTAAGAATGGGGCAAACCCCAAACTTCTCCCTCAAGGTGACAAAACGCTTTTACAAAGAGCGATTTTTCACAAGTAGTTTATTAGTCTTATTTCACTTGTAACTGTTTAAATATGTCAACTGTCCACTAAACAAATTAAAAAACAATTGAATTTCAAAATGCTTCTGACTTAAAGAATTTTGACTCTGCATCATTTCCACAGCCAAGGGGATTTTTGGTCCTACAGAAGAGAAAGAAGGTCATAAATATTGAAAATCTTCTTGAATATATTTATTCTACAAGGACAATTTATTCAGCTTAAAGTGATGCCAAGATAGGCCCTTCTTTAGACAGGGATTCATAGAATCAAAATTCTGTTCCCCTTTAAAAAAAAAAAAAAAAAAAAAAAACCTGAATAACTTGTGACTCATTCCCTTTACTGTGGCTTAACTAACGAATTAATAATTGCAACTATAGTTAGCACTTGTACCGATAGGTAGTAACTTGGAACAGACTGCAGAAGGATCCCAAGACAAAATGTCTAAAAGATAAACAGGAATCAGGGCAAAGAACAGATGTGACGAAGGGGTAGATTCAGATAAGGGTGTAAGTGATGGAGCTGGACATCTGAAACCAGAGGAACAGTAGAGAGGGGAAGTGCATCAGCACTACCCAGACAAGCCTGAGTCTTTGGAACCTGGAATGGCCAGAGACAAGGACTCATCAAACCAAAAAGGATGCCTGGAAGCCTCAATACCAAGATTAGCAGTGTAGAGTAAAAAGAACTAGCTAGCAATGTGGAAACCAAGTCTCATACATCCTGTGCAACGAACTGGCAAATGTCATTGGTTCTACCCTCAAAATATATTCAGAATCTGCCAGTACTTACCACATTCACCTGGCCCAAGCCTCTATCCTATTTGCCTCAATTTTTAACCTTATCCCCTATAATGTGACCCCAATGCAAAAGTTAAAAACATCTTTTAAAAATGCAAATCAGCTTAAATCACTCCTCTGCTCAAAACTCTACACTGCCTCCCCATCTTACACAGCATAAAACCCCAAGTCCTGTTGTAGCTGTTAAGGCCCTGTGTGATTGCGCCCTTTCCCTCTAGCTCTTGGAATGGCTCTTTTTCCCTGTCTTCTGATCACTTCATTCCAGGCACTAGCTTCCCAGCTGTTTCTAGCATGCTCCCACAGTAGGCTTTTCTCTAGCTGTTTCTTCTGCTTCCTCGGATAACCTCTTGACTAGCCCTTCATCTTTTCAAAGTCGTTGCTCAAAACTTAACTTTCCCAACAAGGGCTACTAAAAACTTCTCTCCCCCCGCCCCCCACACCCCCAGCTCCTAATCCCCTTAACCTCTCATTTTTCTTCTGTCCAAAGCACTTATCTTCTAACACGCATTGCAACTGGTATACGACTCATCTTTCTTGTTCATTTTCTATCTGTCCTCACCAGAATGTAAGCACAAGGACAGGAATCTTTGTTTTTATTAACTGCCTTATCCCCACCTCTTAGAACAGAGTCTAGCATGAAAAGCTCAGTGATTATTTCTTCAGTAAAGACACCCCCCAAACAAAATAATTTTTTGCATAGGAATTCTTAAGTCACTTATTACCTTAGCATTTTAACACGGTTTTCTAATTATCCATCATGAAAATCTCTTATCCCTAATTCCATATGGTATTTAAGATTCTAGATAAGAGTGTTCTTGTCAAGAAAATCCTTCTAGCTACTGAATGTACTTCTTTCTAAGTTTGTTTTACTGAGTCATCCTCATTCTCTTTGGAAATCCTTACTAAACATTTGTAATGGTGACAACTAACACTGGTCTAGCAATTTATGGCTTTGTAACATTTTTATGCACATGAACTCATTTTATTCAATAGAGAGAGATCACTATTGCCAAAAGTTTTTTAGTTCTTTGGTTTAAACAAAATATATATTGTATTTGAGTTACATTTTTAGAGATTATAAACATGTAAGTTCTATTATTCATCAATTCATGGTTACTTAGGGAATGTGACATGGTAACAATTGCCCATGCTTAACATTTGCTTCTATTTATATTATTTTGTAAAATATTTGTAGGATTAAATCACCAGGGAAAATAATACCATAGCTATAAGTAGGTTAATTTTCTTTGCTCACCTGAAAATATGTTCAGTCTTAGCAGAGATTACTATTTCTACATCCTACTTATTTTACACTTGATTAAATATCATGTGCATGTGGGTGTACATAGTCCTAAGTTATTTAAACATTTCATCACAAATACACACCTAATTAAATTTCCACATCAGAAAAGATACATGAGTAACAGCTCTGACAATGTATGTAAGCCATAAAGCAAATATTAGTTTCTAAATGAACATTAGATGAAAAATAAATTCCTCTGCTTCAGGGAGATATAAACCTTTACACTTTTAAGAAACTATATGGGCAGTAGCAAGAGTTGATGCAGTTACAAATGAAGCTACACATGCTCTTTTGTCTATCTTCGGTGAAATCTCTCTAGTAGGCAGCTGGCTAGCTTCAGCCATTTGCCCTCAATAGAATTAATAAGGTATAACTGTTCCAGACAAACACAAAAGACATCCCAATTAAGATACTTTTTTTTTCCTATTTAAACAACACAAGGTAAAAGAAATCACAAACAATTTAAGGTTTTCTCAAACCTATTAAGCTCTGAAAACTTTTTGTTGTTGTTCATTTCAAATAAAAGCCTTAAAGGAAATACAGAGAGCTTAAAAAAAAAAAAAAAAGCATTTGAACAAACTTCCTATCTCACTCATAGTCAAAGAAATGCAAATCAAAACAGGAAACCAGTTTTCAATTAAGTTTAATTTTCAATTAATACCCAGGGTTAATCAGGTAGGCAAATTAGGTTGCTGGCAGAAATCTAAAATGGTATAACCTTTCTAGTAAGCCAGTTTGCAATATATACGAAGGGCTTCATAAATATGTGTATATTTCCAATTTAGAGAACTGATTCATAAATATGTGTATATTTCCAATTTAGAGAACTGATTCATAAATGTGTGTATATTTCCAATTTAGAGAACTGATTCATAAATATCTATATATTTCCAATTTAGAGGATTGATTCTGAAAAATAATCTGGAATGCAAGGAAAAGATATCTTCTCAAAGATGTTTATTATAAAGTTACAGTGGCAAAATGATCAACAAACTATTGCTCAATATAGGGGATTACTTATGTATATTAAAGTATATGAGAATGTTATATGGCCATTTAGCTTAATGTTTATACAGAGTTTTACATAACTTGATAGAGACAGGACTTCTAGGAAACACAGCAAAAAAACTAAGGCTTATAACACCCCCTAAATAGAAGTTGACAATCCAAAACAAAATTTTAAGGGAAAGAAAAAAAAATATCAGAAGAAATATGAAAAATTATGTCAACTATATATTTTGCCCTTTGAAGTGATTTTTCTTCCATATCTAGCACAAACTAAACCAAATTGGCAATCTCAAGAATATTAATAGAGTATTTCAGAAAATACGTGAAAGAAAAATGTCTTGACTCTCATTAATATGCCCCAGTTTATAGAAAGCAAGCCTAGAGGAACAACAGCACATACTGAACAACATGAACATGACCA
Organism: Neogale vison; assembly: GCF_020171115.1. Lineage (NCBI taxonomy): Eukaryota > Metazoa > Chordata > Mammalia > Carnivora > Mustelidae > Neogale > Neogale vison. The sequence continues at coordinate 282,410,293 of NC_058091.1, forward strand.
ACAAAGCATATTTAGAAGAGAAATCAGAGTCAAAATGCCCTAGATTTCTTTGACTCAGCTCCTGAGTAGCTATTTTGGCTCATCCTACAGGAAACTCAGCCCCTAATTCTGAAAATGTGTTGTCTAAAGGCCAGGGAAGAGACAGAAGAGGGCGGGAAAGTCTACTTGGATTCACCAACACATTTGATGTCAACAATGTCAAAAAGCTACACCAAGAGAAAAAGTACCTCTGTCTCATCACTCAAAACCACAACGGCAGTGGAATTTTCCCTAACCTGGGTTAATATTACCATGATAAACTCATCTCAGAAATGGAGAGCATCACAAATTTCTAACAAAGACATCACTATCTCCTTAAGCCACTGCTTTGTAAAATTCCTTGAATTTAGTGATGTTTGTCCATACTGCAGTGGTTTCAACATCCCTCCTGTGATCCATACATTCAATCAGATAAATGACCATACTGATAGTTTTAAACTGGAATCACCATTGCTCTAGGTTGAGTTCTAAAGGGGAAGGATCTGAAGAATACCTACAAACAGGGCCAGGTACATAATTTGCAGAGCCAGGGCAAAAGGAAAATATGGGGCTATGTTCAAAAAACAGGGGGAAATTGCCATTAGAGGTACTAAAATATAAAACATTTTCTATTCTTCCATGCTCACTCCCTCTCAAACCGTATCACAGTGTTTTGGGGGTTTTATTTGGTATTTAGTATCATGCTCCCTGGAGCTCAAGAATATTATCTATGCTAGCTCAGATCCTCACTGGCCCCTGGGGAACTCAGCCCCATACCTCTGCAAGCATGGTCTATCTACTGCAGGACTTCGCTGCTCTGCCAGCTGCCCAATCCATGTTGTGCCCTAGCCTAAAGCAAGGATGTCAATCTCCCTCTTTCTGGACTTGCCATCCTAACCCACTGCAGGCAGTGACTCAAAGTGTCTTTGATCTCCACAAAGGGATGCAACCACGTATCTGATTAGAACTGGTCAAGAAGCTCACCCCACTGAGTGGCTCCCTAAACATGAAGCTGCCAGTTTGATCAGGGTCACCTAGGTACCCCCATTCCCAAAGCTCAGAGGCCATACATTATACACCACCTGACTCTGGATTAACCCTGACTTTCACAGGATGGGGAACAGGTGACCAAGACAGGAAAGCCCAGAAGCCCAGCCACCTGAGCAAATAAAGTTTCATGGATGCTCTATGGTCCCACTGGACTTCACTTATAAAACACATATTCAGAGACAAAATTAAGAATATCAAGACGACAACTGTAGAGCATTAAACCTAAACTCCCCTGAACATAAGACTATGGCACTGGCCACAAACCCACAAAGTGAGTCCTACCCATAGGAACGGTCCAAGGAGCCAACAAAAAGCCAATACAAGATCCTGGGGAAAGAAGCCAGCCTGGGAAAGCTTGACAAAACAGAAAAAAAAAAAAAAAGAAAGAAAAGGTAGAAACTATAAGAACGAAAGAGAGAAAGGGAGAACGGGGGGAAGGGAGGGAGGAAGGAAGGGAGGGAGCAAGAAAAAAAAAACCAAAAAGGAAAAAGAAGAAAGGAGGTAACATGCAAAAGTTACATTTGGTCCTATGTTGAAGCATCTTTTCCCCTAGAAAAAATGTTAGATCACAACTCCATTGAACTGTTAAAACTAAATCAGAGATGAGAACGAACATAACAACTAAAATATCAAACATTTAAGTGAATGAATAGTGCAAAAACAAAAATTTTTAAGTGTGTAGAAAAATAACAGGAAAAAAACCCAGAAAAGTGAAATGATTATCATAGATTCAATGTCAAAGACTTGAGGAAAAGAGAATGCAGAGGAAGGGAACACACAGATTAAATAAGAATAGATGTCCATATGGAAAATACTCAGTAGAGCTGAAACATGTAGCTAGCTTTTGTTGCTGAGGAGAACATATAGAAGAAATAAGATATTCAAGGATATAATAGAAGAGAGCATCATCTAACCTGAAGGAAAACCTAAATGCACAGATTGAAAGGATTAATGAAATTTCTGATTCAAGATGGCTGATGGAGTTCACTTAAGAAGGATGCCACTAGCATACAATAATATTAAGATCTTTTTAGAGGATATACAGATGAAACAAGATTGATTAAATAACTGAAGACATCTGGGAAAATATGAATATTCTGAACAGAATCAAGGATCCCAAGATCAGTAAGATTAAGCCACAAAGTTTTGGCTTGACAGAGCTTTTAACCAAAGGAGTATGGAACAGTCAAGCCCACATCCCTCAGAGTACTCCGGGTCCCTGGTTTTTCCACTGGGACAAAATCTTCCAAACAGATACCCAAATAAAAAATGACAAGAGACTCAATGTATTTTAGGATTGAGAAACAGGTAGTTTCTTGACATATCTTGCATTTATTCAATAAAAACATATTGAGCACTTAATATACACTAGATAAGATTTGATATCTGGGCATGTAATACACCCAAAAAAATGTTGATATTTGCATCCAAATATTGTTAATTTAAAGCAAATACATTAGAAACATATTGTATTCTACTTTAAAACACCTTTTTTCAAATGGTCATATTAAGTACCTAAAACCATTAAATCAAATTATTTTAATAACAAAATCAGTAGGTTTGATTTTTTAGTTTCTTTTGCATATTTTAAATATTTCCAATTTTTGTTAGGCAATTCACAAATCTATTTTTTTCAATTTCAGGTAAAATAGAGTAGGGTAAAACTTGAAAGCCCCTAACTCCAAAGTTAATTAGTGTTAACACATTGTTGTATATCCATCTACTCATTTTTTTTTTTAAAGATTTTACTTATTTAAGAGATTGATGGAGAGACAAAGAGCACCAGCAGGGAGAGGGAGAAGCAGACTCCCTGTCAAGCAGAGAGCCTGAGTGGAGCTCCATCCCAAGATCCTGGGATCATGACCTGAACTGAAGGCGGACGCTTAATTGACTGAGCCACCCAGGTGCCCCGTCCATCCATACATTTCTCAACATTAACACACACATAGGTACTTATTACACATACAAAGATTTTCCAAAAATGGATCATTAAAAGAGCAAGCACTGGGGAAATACAACAGGAATCATAATGATGTCTGAGTCTAAACATTATCCATTTAATGGGAATTCCCAGGGAAGATAACAGAATGAAGGGGAAGACAAAATAAACAATTGAATAAAATGTCCTGTAGCTCTCTCTGATATGAGGAATTTGAGAGGCAAGGTGGGGGGCCGTGGGGGTTACGGAGGGAAATAAACGAAACAAGATGGGATCAGGAGGGAGACAAACCACAAGGACTCTTAATCTCATGAAACAAACTGAGGGTTGTGGGAGTGGATAGGGTGGTTGGGTTATGGACATTGGGGAGGGTATGTGCTATGGTGAATGCTGTGAAATGTGTAAGCCTGATGATTCACAGACCTGTACCCCTGGGGCAAATAATACATTATATGTTAATTTTTTTAAAAAAAGTAACCTAGAGTCAAAGTTTTCATTCACATATGAAGGTATCAAGAGAATGTATTCCACTGAATAAATTTGTATCTTCTAAAAAAGAAAAAAAAATGTCCTGTAGCTGAGCCTTTCTGTTATTAAGGTTGCCAAAAACCATGCAAAATAAATGTGTTTCACACTTAGTCAAATACTAGAATGTTGAAATTGTAAAACACTAAGAGATAAGAGAAATTCCCTAAAAGGTACTATGATAACTCTTCATTAACCATGAGCAGAGAAAACAGTCAATGTTGCATGTTTCCTCTAGTAGGAGATGGAGAATTCAATTTATTTTAAGGTGTTTTTAATTTTTTATATGTGCACTTTTTAATGTCACAACTAAAATAAAATGAATATTTTAACTGCCTAAATGTTTGGCTTTAATTTTTCCATTGGGAGACCATAAAGAGAATGAATGAAGCTTGTTTCAGAAAGAATGAACCAAGATACCAGTTACCTAAAAATACATGTCTACAAAAGATGAAAAGAAACTATGTTTAATTTATGGGGAAATTAAGAACATAGGTAGCTTTAAGGGCTACCAGAAACAATTAAAACCTAGATTGGAGAAAACTGTATGATCCCAAGAAGTCAGAGTATAAAATGGTCAGAGGGCTGATATAGTGGCCAACCAATCTCCTTAGGAATGAATCAGCAATGGAGACTACAGCTGGAAGCTATGGGACCACGGTGGTTTAGGTAAAAAGGAACAGATGGCTCTGTAGGGTGAAGCTTCTAAAGAAGGAAAAGCTTATTTCATGATCATGTTGACCACGATGGAAGACACACAACTACCAGAAGGAGCTAGTATCATTAGACAAAGCAAGCTGTTCTTGACCATGAGTGAGAAACAGAGTGCCTGAAACTTACCTTTTGTTTTATAAATATCACCCTAAAGAATCACCTTTAAATACAGAAGACATTCTTTCTTCCAGGAAGCCTTCTAAGATCCTGTTGTCTAGTATTTTCTCCAGACAGGTGAACATCTATGGCATTCATAAGCAGAGGGTCTTTTTTTTTTTTAAACGTTTACAAAATAAGTATCTCAGGTCCCTTAACAATTTGTTTCAATTACTGACAACTGAATCATAAACTCACAATATCAGAGTTGGAAAGGGCCCTTGATATTTTCTAATTCAGCCTCAAGTGGATGTAAGAATTTCCTCAGCAACATCTGCCCATGTGGCCAGCCAGCCACCATGAGTAAGGTGTCCACTCATTTCGGGCCATTCTCTCAAGAAAATCTTTTCCATTCTTTGACAATTCAAATCAATAGAAACATTCAAATCAAACTTTCTGAATTGTCACTTCTGTCCTCTTCTCAAGGATCTTATAGTCTCCTCTCAATGAAAACCATTCAAATAAATAAAAGAAACAGCAAGTTGCTTCTATAGACCGATCAACCCTGTTCTCTCAAGAGAGAAGATGCCATGTTTGCTACCCATTCTTTTCACTATCCTCTATGCCCACTCCAACTTGGTATCCTTCTTAAGGAAAATACAATTTCCTTGGAGTTGTGAGAGGCAAACCAGATCAGGATGATTACCTCCGTTATTCTAGGCTACAAGAGACAAAATAAAACCATAATAAGACACTATGATGACATTCTAGGAATTAAGAGCCACATCTCTTGGAAAAGGATTTTCCTTCAGTTTTGGAGTAGGGTAACCAAGCCATGACCATTATATGAACTATTCTTTCCCTGAGAGAAGTCAGATCTAGCTATGAGAGAAGTAGGAGCAACAAGAGCATAAATCAGAGAAACCAATTCCCCCAAGAAGGGACTGACAAGTTTCTCGTTCAAGATTCAGCACCCCAGGGTTCTCCAGGTCTACCTATGGAAGGAAATACACGATTTGCAGCTGGTAGAGGAGGAATTATTTTTCAGTCTATCCTTACACAGGAAGTCTCAGTATCTTTGCAGTCTAAGACATAAGTTAAACACAAGTATACTATAGCTTTTATGATATATTACACTGTAGCTTTCATGATTCCCAGTAGAGTTGTTTTGCCTTGAACACTTGTCCCATATTTCAAATATTTCTGTGAGGGCCAAAAAGGGAATATGCAATTGGCAAAATTCCATGAATATAACCACATGGAAATGTTCATGAAAACTTGAATGAACAGAAGTGCAGAGTGTGCTAAAAATAAGATTAGATGGACTTTCTAATGTAATATTTAATGTTACATTGTTTAAAAAAAAAAAAAAAAACTAAGAACGTCAACTAATTCCAGAGAATGATAAAACTGAAGAGGATAGTTTAAATATGCAAAAATAGGATAAAGAACCACACAAATATCCTTACTCTGATAACAGGATTTAAGCATATTTTTACTGCCCACTGCTATGAAAATCAACCCTAAATAATCTCTCCCTGATGAGACTTTCACTGACAAAACTTCATTCCCACTGGTGAGCTTCTCACTGGGTATGCAGAATATTGGTAAAGACAGACAATCCAAGCTCATCCGTTAGATATAGTCATCCCAGAAGTTTTCCTGGGGATCCCATTTCTGGGACAGCTGCCTCAGCCACCAATGCTCTTCCATGTCTGAGTAGGTGTTAGACCACAAGGTTGCCAATGCCCGTCTTAGCAGCATTATCTCTGAGATCCAGCCTCATCAAGAGAGATGGGAGTGGAAAGAACTTGCCCCAACAGGCCCATCAATCCAGCTGCAGTATTCCATAGATCGTTCAGATTTTGATACCAAAGAGTGGTGTGAGAGCTGAATTTGCTCTGAAGGCCAATCCTCCCTCTCTCGAGCCTTAAATTTAACAAGTTTCAATTAGTCAGTCTTCATTGGGATGTATCTTGACCATCTCCAAAAATTTCCATTCTTAAAATGTTATGTTCATTTTCTCCCCTTCTCCTTCCCCAGTGTGTAGAAGAGAATTGCTGTAAATTAGGTTTAGGAAACCACATAAATCTGCAGAAAACAAGCACATAGACTTCTGTAACAATGTATTTAAAACAGTGTGTCCCTGGAACAAAAATCTTAACTCCAGTAAATACATTGAATACTATAAAAATCAGGAAAAAGACCTGGGCACCAGGATATGCTTTCTTCACAGATACATGACTAATGTGTTGCTAGAGGCAAGTAAACAAAAATAAAAATATTGAGTGTGTTCAGTTTGGGAAATCAAAAGGAAAAAAATGTCCTAACCTTGTATAAAACCATAATGCAGACTCACCAGGATTACCATGTACATTTCTGGTCACCAAATACACCAAATGTATCAGTAAGCCCTGCTTTCCACATAGAACTATTCCAAATGCCTTGGATAGTACTTCCTCTTTTAGTCTATAATCAGGAATATGGTTCTGCAAAAGTAAAGAGCAAGGAAGTATCATTCTCCTAAAATATTATACTCTGTGGTTATCTTACTTTCTGCTTTCCCTTCCCATTTGTGGTGTCAACCCATGAATCAATCAGCAACCAATGGGAGCAATCCAGAACTTTCCCAACAGCCTGCTGTTCAGTCAAGAGCTAGCTTTATGCCCCCTCCTTGCTTACTAGCATTGAAGGAACCACTGTATCACAGATTTGACTGACCCATGAATACAAGGCAAGAGGTCAGTTCTGTTTGCTGCCTTCTAATTTTATAAGACTTAAAACTAATCCCCTCAAATAAACTATTTAGGTAGTTGGAATCAGGCACCATTGATAAAAACATCAAATCAACATTATCTCAATGTCTAAATCCTCCTTCCTGGATATAATATAGAAATTTCACTATGGGCTAATCAATAATAAGGAACCAAATGTTGCACTATGGATATCTAGGTAGGATGCAGAGAATGAAATCATCACAAACACCCAACTCTGTTAATTCAAAGTATTTTGGCTCTAGTAAGTATCCTTTAGAATATATGAGTTTCTCCTGTCTAAACTATAGGTGTTTGAGATTATTATATTAACTCCCTGAAAATTAACTCACAGGTTTAGAAAAGTGTTTCATCAAATTCCGAGATTTGGCTTTAGTCCTCTATCACCCATGCCACAAATGCAGACACAACAGCATGTTAAAAACAAACAAAAAACTAATAAGGCAGGAAAATATTTCTAATTTGCCTAAAAATTTAGGAATACAGAAACAATATTACATAAGGAAGAGCAAAAATGAAATCAGAGGCTAAATATTTGTTGAGGGCCATGGCACACATAATAAAAAAAAAATGAGCTTCACTGCTCTTCTCTTTGGAATAATAAAGACTATGAAGGAAGAATAAAAAAAAAATCCTTAAAGTCCCAAGAGTATTGGTAGGTAGCATGTATTTGTTTAGCAGTTTCAAAATTTCAGAACTAAAGCAGAGGGAAGAGAAATGGAGGTTTAAAGCAGGCACCACAAATTTAAAGTAGAAAGTTTAAATTAATTGGGAACTTGTTACGTTTAACACAGAGGTATCAGAAACCAAAATACATAAATTTACAAAATGAATGAGAGCCAAAAAAAAAAAAAAATTGTTTTGTTCACTGTTCTTTCCCAGTACCTTGAACAGTGCCTGGAACTTATGAGACACAATGATTATTTGTGAAATGAACAACAAATAATGAAGGACTAATCAATTTCTTAAATAAATTTGGAAATGACAAAGTCCTGCTGGACAGAAGAAGGTAATTTGCATGTGGTTCAGCAACAGACAGTGAAGAGAACAGTGAAATGTTAATTATCTTTTAACTTGAAAATCATACAAACATCCATCCAACTTCAGAGCCTCAGAAAGATCTCCCCCTGGGATGGAAGCATTTCATTTTGAATGCCTATTAGTCACTGAGGGTTACTCACTAGAAGAATTATGACAAAGGGTAAGTTCTATCTTCTAGCTCTACTTTAGGATACACTATACTTCCATTCAGCTGTTGTGTTTCCCTCTTTAGGGACAAGGAGATCTATGAGAAAGCTTTGAACATACAGGAGAATCAGAATTAAAATTCCAACTCTGTCACTTGCTATAAGATCTTGGGCAAATTAACGTCTCAAACTCTCAAATGCTCTGAATGTTAGTTCTCTTTTGTAAATGGATTGTGAGAATTAAATGAGTCTGAACACATATGTAAAAGCTCCTCATTTGGTCTTCCTCTCCCTTTCCCTTCCTTTTTCCCTTTTTCCCTCCCTTCCCTTCTCCCTGCTAAATATTATCATTCTGTGTCTCCCTCTTTCTGCATATCTTTTTAAAAAAATTTATTTATTTATTAGAGAGAGAATGAGAGAGAGGGAGGGAGCATGAGAGGAGCGAGGGTCAAAGGGAGAAGCAGACTCCCTGGTGATCAGGGAACCAAATCTGATGCAGGACTCTATCCTGGGACTCCAGGATCATGACCCGAGCGAGCCAAAGGCAGTTGTTTAACCAACTGAGCCACCCAGGTTCCCCCACATATCTTCTATCTCATGATGCTCATGATAACCCCAGAGTCTACCATGTGGGTATATCTTTTCCAGTTGTGACCCAATACTTGCTACCTCTTAATTCAATGAAGGTCAGTGTTAAGACTATAAATTAACTGGCATTAAAATGTTTATAACAGCAACAATATGTTGGCCTGCCTTCATCCTTCACCTTTAAAAATACATATAAAATCACACCACACCCCTGCTGAAAGTTCTTCAGTGGTTTCCCATTTCTTTTAGGACAAATGGACTCCTGTACAAAACTCCTAGGAATCCATGTGTCCTGCTCCCTGCCTCTCCAGCCTCATCTCAAACTACATGACCTCCTGACCTCTGTAATTCAGCAATACAGGATTTCTTTCAGTCCTTTCATTAATACCTATTCATGCTTCAGGTCTCGGTTTGGACATTTCTTTTTTAGGAAGCTTCCCTTTACTTCCCCACCCCAGAAGAGATGAGATCTCTTTACTGCTCATTCCTGTAATATCTCATATGTTCTTTTTTTTTGCTTCTAGTTTCTTAATATCATATAATATCTGACTTCCTAAGAATAGGGCTTGGGTACCTTAATAAAAAAAATTATCTCCTGCCATAATTTTTAGACAACAGCAGGCTGATGTTAAAATACACTAGAAAAGAGATTAGGCAGTCCGATGAAAAATTCATTTCTCACCCCACTTGAAAGCCACTTTCATGGCCAATCCATAGCATTTACCATCCTGTCGGTGAAGTAAGGTGAATTCTCTTGAGTATCCAGTAAGGAAAATTTATTCAATAAATATTTTTGGACAACTACAACATATTTATACTCTACTATCGCCACTGAAAGTGGTATTTTCTTTTTTTACTTACTATAGGACCCAACCTGGTAAAGTTTTTATCTTACAGAGAACACACTCTAAGTGAGGGTGTGCCTATCCTTTAGCCTTGTCTCCTCAGCCCATCATTGAAAGAGAAAATGGCAACCTAAATGCTTACTTGTCCCAAAAGAAGAACTAGACCAGGGGTATAGCAACATAAAGAACATGACAACATGAAGCCAACAGAATTAGCCAAATGAAAACTCCAAGACCTGATCCATTTAATGTATTAGGGCAGGGAGACCAAACCCAGGTAGTGAGCCTAGAAAACAAGAGAATACTTAATGATAAAATAGTATGAATATATCTGAGGGGAGAAAGGAAGATTCCCTTACTTGCTACTTTTGCCTGGAATGAGATATATTTAAACCAATAAATGTTCATAATCCTCAATAAGACTGCTGTCTCTGGGGAAGATGTCAACTCCCCCAGTGACTACAGTACAGATGGAGAAAGTGAAATTCACAGAGCAGGAAATAGAGGTTATCCCTGTAATCCTGGCTGGTGCTCACAAAATAAAATTGCATGTTCTGCTACATCTTGTATTCCTTAAACATTAATTTTGAAATCTTAAAAAAGAGTTTCTGAGACTTCCATGGAGACAGAAAAAAACAGACAGGAGATCTGGAAAATTTTAAAACACTAACTGTGTGACCACTTGGAGGTACGAAGTCAGTCTTAAGTTGTTGACACCTGATGATCAAGAAGACGTCCAGTTAGGCTCATGGAGTTTTGACTTCTCCAGCTGTTTACAGCCAAAGAATCCTGGAAGTGAATATTAGAAAACTTCTTCCAACAAATGTACAACACATGCCAGTGTGTAGATGCATAATAAACTTATAAGAAACCATGCTGACAGTTTCATTGCCTTTGGTAAGACCCTATAAATTCTTGGACATGTTACAGTAAACAACCAGTTCTTTTTTTCTCTTTTTTGATCCCAAGATTTTTGATTAGAGCAGGGAAGGGGTGGTGACAAATGAAGAGAAGGCATTTTGCACTTTTAAAATTAAATGATTCTTTAGGCAAAATTATGCAGACTCAAGAAAATTATTTATGGACTATAGATGACTCCCATCAAATCCAAAATTTTTGTTCTTTGGTTGCTGTGATGTGTGTTCCAGAGAGCTCCTTTCTCAAAAGTGTTAAAGTTGTTTATCAAACACATCTGCTGTCTCATTCTAAATCAACAATAATAAATTGTTTATAAACTGTTACACACAGCACACCCTGGAGATCTTGGACATGTTAGGAAGATCTAATAAGTATATAATAATAAAAAAAAAACCCGAAGGGTTTTTATAATTTAGCTCTTTATCAATAATCTTTCATAACCACAAGAGGAAAATGATTGCATAAACCCAGAGAGCCACTTGATTGAATCCAAAAACATGTGACTCTCTCATCCATAACACTGCTTCAACATTCCAGTCTCGCCTAGCACAGGTAACAATTTAGAAAAGCTTGCATAAAATTTCTGGTTTTATGAACTAGCCCCTTTACCCCCTACAGCTGCCAAGCTATCGAAATGAAGTTGCAGAAATCTCTTTTTTCAAGTAGTGTAAGCACTTTTTTTTTTTTTTTAAGATCCATGACTAATATATCCCAGGTCTGTTTAACCTACACTGATTACACTGAAACTCCTTTTGCCTCCATTATAAGAAATGTTACTTCTATAAGCTTTGCTGCTGTCGGGCTTCAGAGGCCCTTCCCTGTGTACTTGTCATTTGACCTTCCAGACATCAACCAACCTTTGTGGTTCTAGAGCCCTTGCTGGCAATCCAGGTGGTCCTGGAATCCAGCCTTCTCTCTGCTTTGTTAATTTATATGTCTACAACACCCCTGTAGGCCTTAAAAGGTTGACTTTGGCTGTGAGACAGGAAACATTGCATCCATGTGGAATCAGATGAAAAGGGAACCATCTAACAAAGTACTAAACATAAATCAAGGGGGAAAAAATGAATACTGTGGATTAGGGTCTCGGCTGAGTGCATTTTATATGTTACACCAAAACACTCAAGTCTGAGGTTGAAATGTTTAGTTATCACTTCACTCAAGTTAGAGAAACTCATGCCCATTGGGTTTGATGGTTGGATTAAATGCCAGGTACAAGAAAATACAATTTGCTCCTCTACAATGTGGAGAGGTGTCTCCTTCCAGAGTTCACTTCTGTTTGAAGTAAATAAGATGTCCATCGTACAACAGATGTGCACCAAATCATACCAAACATGCCTCCTGCCTCAGAGTGATTTTAGTGCAACTGGTTACCACTTAGAAATGAAAAAACACAGGAATAATGGTCTTATTTAACATACTATTTTCTCATTCAACAAGGGGCCCTAAAGTTTCCTTTTAGTAAATACATAAGTGAACTCCTAAGCTGTTTCTGCAAAAATAACTCCTCATTTTTAAAGGATTTTATGACACAGAGAGAAATGGTATTGATCTTGTGGATTTTATAGATCCTGATGTATACAGGATCACCAGATCTCATAACATGGAGCCAAAGCAGTAACTGGTGGTTGCTAAAACAAACTGGCCCCAGAAATACATAAATTTTTCCATATTGTGCCCATTCTACATGAGAAGAGTAAGTAATACTTTCGTGTAGACCAGTGGTTCTCAAAGTCTGTCCACAGGTCGGTGGCATGGGCTTCACCCAAGAACCTGTTAGAAACGTATATTCTCAGGCACGGGCCCAGACTTACAGAGTCAAAAACTTGCGTGGGCCTGGAACTCTGTATTTTAACAACCTTCGAACAAAGATTCTGAGACATGTTCAATATGAGAACCACTGGTGTGGAGTCAGTACCTAGATTTCTACCTCCCACTCCCACTTCCATTAAACATGGGGTTCCTCTGCCTAACCAAAACTCAAATCTGTTTGCAACAAATCCAAATTCAGCCCTCCCAAAAGTTCTACTTTTGAAATAAAGTCTGCAAAATCACAATCTCTAAAAGCAAACTAGACCCTTACTATTTGGAAGTCTACATCAAATACTCTTAGAGCACACAACAGTGCAGCAAGAATGGTTTATAAACCATCACAGCAGTGCCTGGGTGGCTCAGTCAGTTAAGCGTCTGTCTTCGGCTCAGGTCATGATGCCAGTGTCCTGGGATTGAGCCCCATGCAGGGAGCCTACTTATCCCTTTCCTCCCTGCCTGTTTTCACTCTCACTATATCTGTCTCTCTCTCTCTCTCTCAAGTAAATCAATAAAATATTAAATAAATAAATAAACCATCACAAACCACTGCCATCAATTAACTTTTACTGCATAGTCAAATTCTTACCTTTGTACACAGTAATATGAGAAAAGAGCTCCCGTCCCTTCCAACAGTCACAGTATTTTATATTTTTAATGGTCATCTTCCAAAGATATATACTGATCATTTCTCTATCCTTAGAATTTAACATAGAATCTGGCACAAAATAGTAGTGAATAATCTTTGTGAATAAATAATATAAAAGAGAAGTAGTAGGACTTAGTGGAAAAATCCTGAGGTCTGTCACAAATAGAACTAGTCCATTTTCCAGTACGCCCATTCAGTATGTAAACTGGGATTTGAGAAGATACTCAACCCCTAAAGGTTTCATTCTTTTAATCCATAAAATGGAGATAATAAAATGTGCACCCATAGTTTTTAAATGAAAATTAAAAGAATCTGTGCAAGCATGTCACATAATAGTTCTTACTAATAAGTATTCAATGAATTATGGTTTCCTTTCTTCTCTTTGCCACAATATGCATATGTAAGGGCTTTGCCTCATAATAATGATGTAATACACATCATACAGAAAAGCCATATATGTTATCAAGAAAAACACACATCTGGGGCACCTGGTGGCTCAGTGGGTTAAAGCCTCTGCCTTTGGCTCAGATCATGATCCTGGGGTCCTGGGATCAAGCCCCACATGGGGCCCTCTGCTCAGCTGGGGGTCTGCTTCCTCCTCTCTCTGCTTGCCTTTCTGCCTACTTGTGATCTCTGTTTGTCAAATAAATAAATAAAAATCTTTAAAAAAAGAAAAGAAAAACACACATCTTGCACTGTCAGGAACTCTGGTTGAGTTCTCTGTGATGAATTCACATCTCTTTTCATCTGGGGTAGATGCCACAAGCAAAGAGGAACTGAGAACAGAAGTCAATTCATTGCCTTGTATAAAATCCAGTGAAGCTACATATACATATAGCTGAACCCTTGTTGGATCATTTAGTTTCAAAACTGCCTTCAAGTTATTTTGAAGGACATTTTGCCTAACCCATTGTAGTGATTCTTTCCTTGTGGCAAAAGAATGTAGGCAGTTTTCTTTCTACAGCAATATAGAAAGGAATCCTTTTTGCAGACTGTCCCAGAAATATGCTGTGAACACTCAGACACTACATTATTTACCACACTACAGCCCCCAGAAAATTGTTCTCAATTTTACTCAAAATTTGAAATGAATGTACCAAAGGTAGGCCAGCAACCAATAAATTGAGAGGACAGATAGGAAAGCAACGCTCAAACACTGCACACACACGCTTGGAGAGAAGCTGTACACATAAAAATTTGCACGCCTTTCTGATACCTGCCAATGGTATCAGAGCTCACACTTCCCCTCTGAACAGGACACATATTCAAGCAGGACACATATTCACATACATGACTCAGGATCCCTAGCCCAATGTTCTAGCCCAGCACTAAAGAAGGGCTCCAGGGATTATGTCAAGAACTCTAGAAGGTTTCACTGGATCAAGAAAATCCAAACAGTCCCTGGTTCTCCCAAGAACCTCAAGATCAAGAAGTGACAGTACGTAGTTCTCCTTGAACTAACTGAAATTCTAACACGGGTTCATCAGCTACTACCTCTTTGTTTTATCCTTTTGTTCAATTACTGGTCCTTTTAGCACTACCTGGATTTTCCTACTTGCAACCATTCTACTTGTTTCTATGCAAAGGGGGAAGACATTGTATGAGAGATCTGACCTCACCAAGCCTCATTTCATCATTCATAGAATGGGTCTATCATCTTCACTGGAGTATTAGGACAACATGACACATTATATGAAAAGCAATTTACCCAATTCCTAGCACATAGCAGAATCCATATATGCAGCTGGATTTACAGTCACTTCTACATCTTTCCCCTGTGTACCTTCCTTGAAACCATAAAGGTTAAATGTAGAAGTCAAAGAGGAAAACGCATATTCATATTAAACTAACCTCTTATCCTCATGCTGTATATTTGGAAAAATATACCATGACTATGTGTTTATGTCATGCATCTCATTTCTCAATTTAGATTTTAGGCTCCTATATAACTCAATATGAGCTCACTTTTATATTAAAACAGCTAAAAACACATGCTCATGTACAATAATTATTCTGACCCAGATCCACCCAATTACATTCCTGCCTGGCCTCTTAAATATAAACTTATGTTTGTATAATCCACAAAATTCTGCTCTGTGTGAATTTCTAACAAATAGTATAAAAGTGAAGGAGATTGGGAATCAGAGTAATGTATAAATGACTGAAATGTTTCCCATTTAAATTGGAGTCTGCGAATATTATAGGACTTCTGGGAAATATTTTCCATTTTTCTCCAAATTAATAAATCACACTATTTAAAATGTTTATCCATATTCATAAAAGTTCAACTACTAACAATATGAAACACCTAACAGCAGAAGCAAGTTGATGTATTTAGGGAAGTAAGTTTTGATCCTTTATCAGACTATAAATTTAAACACTACTAACAACCCTAAAATTTATATTCAAAAAGAAATAGGTATTAGTTGAGCTTAAGTCAAATAGACACATCCAAGATTTAAAAAGTAAATCTCCGCAGGGGCACCTGGGTAGCTCAGTGGGTTAAGGCCTCTGCCTTTGGCTCAGGTTGTGATCCAAGGGTCCTGGGATTAAGCCCTGCATCGGGCTCTCTGCTTAGCAGGGAGCCTGCTTCCTCCTCTCTCTCTCTCTCTCTGCCTGCCTCTCTGCCTACTTGTGATCTCTCTCTGTCAAATAAATAAATAAAATCTTTAAAAAAAAAAGTAAATCTTTCCAGATTTGGTGTATTTGGGGGCATCTTTATAAATAAAGCATCCTTGACCTTTCCCTTAAAAACAATATGAAACATACAGCATCAATATCACGAAACTGAGTGAACTGAAGTAACCTGTGAAAGATTTCTCTTACATTTAAATTGGTATTAGTCACATTCTTCAGAGACTTATCCTTTCACTTTAGTTTTTTCAAAATTAAAAAAGGCAGGTTTTTCCCACAATAAGACATAAAACAACTTCAAGATACAGAATGGTTATAAAATTACATTTGTGAAAATTTTATTTGTACTTTATCCAGAAAAGTCATTTCTGAATCCTACCGAAGTATACAACTGTCTGAAGTAGAAAATAAAAATCTTGAATAACCAAGCCTTAGTTTGTCCAAGTTCAAAACTCTTTCCCAGAACTTCTCCCTAACACTCAGTTTAGAAATCTAGAATAACTACTGTATTCAGTTAAATCTGAATGCATAGTACCACTCAATCTGCTCAACCATCTAAGAGGAGGGTCCAAGGATGCAGACTGTTCTTATTTATTAAATGTGACGTAACTAGAGACCACAGTCATAGTCAAGAATTTAAACCCACCCCTTCCCACCACACAACACATGCAAAGCAGGTGCCTTTCTATTCATTAAAATCAGATTGAAAGGGGTCATTTTTATCTCCTGTTATTATGTATCTAAGAAACCAGACATAACAGGGGAAAGATATGCCAACAGTAGAACAAACAACAGGGTACCACAGACTTAGATATTTTTCAGCCTGAGAACTATGTTGTACCAAATTTCCAAATGGACTTATTTTGGTACATGGTTTTCTCTACACAGAGACAGAATTCTCTTAATTTTTCTACAGACTCCCAAGAAGAACTGAGCTCTACACAGAAACCCAACTCCATAAGTCCAAATTTTCTGAGTTTCTCAGAGTTCAAAGGGACATTTCATAGAAAAGACAAAAGTGATTCTGATCCCATGACCTTGTTCTTGCACGTGCCTCCATAACTCTTCTACTGGTTTTCTAAACAAGAGCCACCTTGCCCAAATATCACTAATACGGAGCCATTAGCACATGTACATGGGTTTTGCTATAACTTCTACAAGTTCCACTTGAGATTCATAATTTTAAAATGAGAAAACAAGTAGGCAAAGGAAACCATTATTAACCAGGAGGAGGAGTACAGCCATGCTTAAAACACGTGGGTAGAAACCATCTACTGCTTTCAACCAATGGGAGTAGACTTGGATGTATGGCTTCAGTCTTACCTCTAACAGCAATCATCCATTAACTGTGGCACTTGTCAGGGATTCAATATTTAGAAAAGCCGGAAAGAAATCCTTTACAACAATCTGAGCAGCATTCATTAAAGACTAAATCCTCCTAAGCTAACATAAAAGCTTTACCAAAATTATGTAATGTATATATGGTCTGACATAGGGCTTCTTTCATTTGAGGAAAAAAATAGAAAGGGGGGTACTATTAACTGATCTTCTCTGGCAAATATTTTTTAAAGATTTTCTTTCTTTATTTAACAGAGAGAAGGAGCAGGGAGAGGGAGGGGCAGAAGGAGAGGGTGAGAAAAGAGGACTCCTGGCTGAGCAGGGAGCCCGATGCAGGGGCTTGATCCCAGAACCCTGGGATCATGATCTGAGCCAAAGACACTTAACCGAGTGAGCCAACGGGTCCCCCTCTGGAAAATACTGTTTTCCACATTTGTTCTCCTCAGGTGAAATTCCTCATGGAAGACACTTATCCTTCCCCTTCCCTTTCATCTTGCCTACCTTTATATCTCTTCTGTTGTGAAGAGCAAAAAAATAATAATAACAAAAATTAAAATTAAAAATTAAAAAAATTGAAAGACACTGACCTTTGAATTTATAGGCATCTTGGAGGACTGAGAGAAAAGAGTTCTAATTTTTCCCTTATATCAAATTTTGTTGTTACATATATGATTTGTTATTACACATGGAGAGTATTCAAATAATGTTTGAAAAATGTAAACTAAGATCATTCTAGTGTATCATTTAAAAATTTAAAACTACTTTTAAGTAGTACTGTTTCTCACTATGGATGTTTCTACACTTGAGAAAAGTCCATAAGGGATGACCTGATAATTGCTATTTGCATCTTTAGTAGTTCACACGACTAAACCATGCTGGGCAATCTATAACAAATAGAAGAGTAAATGAATGAATAAATGAACATCTCAGACACAGAATTATCAAAACAAGGCTTGCTAGAGTCTCTGGCTCCCTCTGGTTCAAAACAAATGCTAAACACATGCATCCCACATATGGTTCTCTGTAGGCTCTTCCCACTCCCATCTCCTCCTTAATGACTTGCTTTTCCTGAAAAGAACATTTGTAGATAAATGCCAGGTGAAAGATGGTGCCTAAATAAGGTTCTGGAAGTGATTTTTGGAGGTGCTAGAAGCTCCCACACATCGAGAGACCTCCCACAAGCAATTTTCATGGGGCAGACTCCAACTAAGAAGGATTGGTGAAGTCTGCTTCCTGTAATACCACCTAGTCATCCATCTTAATCTAGTGTTAGCTTAAGGACTTAGCTACAGCAGCTTCCTTTATTATGACCCTGATGGGGAAACTGGGCAGTCAAAAGGTGCCACCCCTTCCTGGCAGGAAAACAGTACAGTTGCACCAACATCAGGTAGATAGTGCCTCAAGTCAATTAAAATTTAAGAGAACAATAAAAATGATGAAAAACAGAAATCAAGAGATGAATGTAGGAGAAATATTGGGCTTGCTGGGACACTGAAATCCATCAATTTGATAAAACAGACCAAAAATGCTCTGAAGCCAACATTTTATCTTTTCCATTTATCTGTCCAAACACTGCATTTTCTAAGACTTGTTTGGCACATAAAATTCTAATCAACTTTCTCAAAAACGTGCCATAGGTGTCCAAGGTATGAACTGTGCTGTTTGATAAGAGTACAAAAATGTTAGTAGTCCAATATTTAATTTGGAAATTAACTGCTAAAAAAATGGCTTTCTTCTACTTAGTTAGGGTAATATAGATCGAAATAATGAAGTGGTAAGGCATTGTTTGTCCAAAGGACTAGGACTGGGTGTTGTAGTTATCAAATTTCAAGGGTGCCTTTCCCCATTTTTCAACCTTCCCTTTCTCTCTCCCACTTCAAGGAAGAAGGTGAACCAATTAGAAAAATACTACTATAGTCCAGGGTGGGATGGGGGGGAGGGGCTTTCAGACAGGTTAGTGGTTCTGATCCCTAGCACCAAATGCCCTTCTAAATTTTGAAGACTTCTACATTTTATGAGTCATGGGACGAGGTAAGGACCTCCCTCATGCTACGGAAACCAAAGTATCAAATACTTCCATATGCCACCCCCGACCTAACATACAGCTGCCCTGGGTTCAGCCTGTCAAATATTTCCAGCTGGGATTTGAATTTTGACTGAGTAGTGCTATCTTGGGTTGGATTCCCCCAGAAACAAGCTCTGAGAGCAGGATTCAAGAACCAATATTCTATTTGGAAAATGCAAGACCACCAGGAGCAAAGGGGAGGTGAAACAAACAGTTCTGGCCTTCCATGCCAATGACTGCATCAAATGTCTAGCAGGGCAGCAACAGGAGAACAATACCATTGGGACCAGGGTGTTCCTGCAACTATGGCATCATTTTGGTATCTGTAGCCTCATACCCGTTTCTGAGCCTGATTCTCCTACCTTCCCCTTGATTCTATGTGAGTCCACCCAGGAACTTTCCAATAAATTTACTTTCTATTTAAGTTAACCAGTGTTAGTTTCTCTGGCTTGCAACAAAGAGCCCAGGTGTCTTCGACAATGGTGCTCAAAGTGTGGTAAAGATCATGTGGCAGGCACCACTGGGAGCAAATCCTGAGCCAAAGCAAAGCCTCTAAGGTTTCTAAGCAAAGTCATGCTGCCCTCAGAATGCAATTATCGTAGCAACTATGCACTCTCCCTTTGAAATCATCTGACTTACCACTGAGCACTGCTGGGTATGAAAGCCTCACTATGAGACACTAAGTATTCAGAGGATCAGAGCTTCCAAGAATAAGTTGGATATACCCAATACAACACAATTCAACTACTATAACAAAGACACCCAAGAGGAAGCGATTCATTTTCTCTCACAATTATCCAGTGGTGTTCAGAGGTATCTAGAAGTGATCCACATCCAAGAGGTAGCTCTGTTCTAGAAGGTTCTCTCTCTCATTTCTTCACTATCTCCTAAAGTAGAATACGCATCTTCATGGCAAAAAAGAAAAAAAAAAAAGGTTCAACAACATGCCCACAGGCCAGCCTATATAAAGTAGCTAGGAGAAAGTCCTGGATAATTTTTTAAGAAAAATAAAACATCATTTCTAATCATATTCCATTAGCAAAACCTTAGACAAATAGCCATATTAGCTGCAAAAAAGACTGAAAAACATAGTCTGTAGTTAAAGCAGCCATATGCCCAGATAAACAACAGTTAATATGGAGAAAGGCAAGAACAAGTCTGGGGAGAAAACTAGCAGTCTTTTCTGAATTTAGCCATAAAATTGGGCCTGTGTAACAACATTCCATTAAATAGCTGTACTAAATCAGATAGATGTAGAGTTTAGAGACAGATTATTTATGTTCTCTATGTGCCCATACCTGCAACATTACCAGCCAGTCACCTCACGTGTAAGGCCTCATGGAGTGAGATCCATGACCAGTTGACTGAGAAGGACACTCACAAGCCTCGTTTCCTGCTATCTGTGGTGGCAGCTGAAAGCCACTTGCTGTGGAGATACAGGGCCACTGAACACTGGCTCTGAAACAGGAAGAACTTAGAGTGACAGTGTGAAGAGCAGGTCTACATGGATTTCTGGCCAGTAGGTCAAGGTTTAACTGAACAGTCAAGTGTGTGAAAAACAATACTGGGAACCTACTGACACAAAGGGTTGGGGATGAGTTATGTGGGTAGACTTCTTGGAATAAACATTTAAAAATGTGTGCCAGGTGAATAGCCACCTAAAAAAAAAAAAAAAAAAAAAAATCCTTGAAGAAGAAGTTCTTACCTACGAGGTAGATAAGATTTGGGTATGGTTCCAGCTTGAAAACAAGGCCTTGCAAGGCTAAAATCAGGCCCCATAAGAGGAGATATATATACATAACAAGCATGTTTGAGTCCAGAAAGCAAAGGATGGAAGAGAGAGGGGGGCTTCTCAGTAAAGGACACATCTGCAATTTATATTTCTCTGTCTTCAAGACTCTGGAGTCTACTAGCTTAAAAAAAATGTTGGGGTGCCTAGATGGCTCAGTTGGTTAAGTTCAGGTCATTATCACTCAGCAGGGAGTCTGCTTGTCCCTCTGGCCCTCCCCAACTTGTGCTCATGATCTTTCTCTCTCCTTCTATCTCAAATAAATAAATAAAATCATTTTTTAAATGTTCCAAAAAATGTTAGTAAAAAGGAAGAAAGAACACTTCCAACAGGAAGCATGACAAAAGTTCTATTGAACAAGAAGCTGAGAGTGTCACCCGACCATTATTTGGCCCTTTATAGCACTGAACTGGCAAAAACTGAGCTACAGCATAGGTTAAGGAGACAGTCCCTGACCATTGGGGGAAACAAAACAGCTGTCTGTTCCCTTCTCTTGATACCATTTTTGCTAAGCTCACATTAAATTACTCACAATTGCCCAAACTGTTAACGTTCATGCCTTTGGGCCTTCGTGCTTGCTAACCCTCAGACTTCAATGTCGTCTACCAATTCTCTTTTTCAAAGCCTAGCTCACACATCACCTTCTGAGTAGTCTTCCATGATACCCTCAGACAGAGTTAGTTACCATTTGCTTTATGCCTAAGTCCACTGACCAGTCCCAGTTCTTTTCACATCACATTGTAACTATTCATTTACATGTCTATGGCCCTCTGCACACTGCAAACTTCTGAGCACATTATTTCAAGAATTGCAAAGCTTCCACAAACTTAAAGAACTGTCCATTTCCAACTGAGGAAATGGATTAATTTTAACAAGATATATTTAGTGCATCATTTGGCCAAAAATTTTAGTATCTACTTTGATATTTGGCATAGAGAAGACTCTGAAAATATCTCATTTAAATTAATTAGTAAGTTTTTGCAAAATGTATACAGAAATTAGAAGTGTGAGAAAGTTTTAGGTCAGGAGTGATGTCAGAGTTGATTATGTAACAGGAATCAATTACAAAGGAGGGATTTTCTTGATCTTCTTGGTCAGAGTTTAGGCTCTCTGTGTTGTGTTCCTTACCACCTTCCTTTGAAAGGTATTTGGTGTCTTCAGAGCCCAGCCCTGCACTGGAAACAGATACTCATTAAATGTTTATAAAGTTGATGAATGAATGAATATATAGAACTATGGATTCTACCACGGCATAGTCTCTATCAGCTTTACATATACTTGGATAATGCTTATGAAAATATGTATTTCATACACTTGCACAGTAGAATTATGCCTTAAAAAACCATAGTAACACTAAACTCTTAGAACACAATTAATTATTCACCCCTTTTATTTTTTATAAGCAAAAGTGGTTATCTCTACAATAGAGCACATAAGCATCATTAAGAGACTAAAACCACTGACTGAATTTAATTAACATTATGTAACAGATCATACCAAAAATAAATTCATATTTCAGCCTTTTTATACATTTGGTTCATTAAACAGAAGGTAAGAACATGAGTAACTATTTCCCAAGGCAAGATTTTTCAAGGTGTATTTTTCCTTTGTGTTGCCATACTTATTATTTTGGATTTTTCTTACAGAGGGAAAAGCTATTTTCCTTTATCCAAGAAATTACTTACAATATGGAAATCATTAGTGCACTTAAATATGGAATTCAGAAATGGGAAAATGAAGTCATAAATGAAAGAGACTTTTTGACAATGAGATCAATAACCTGAAGCCTTGATTCTGTTCCTTATAAAGTCTCATATACTACTATGAACAGTATTTATTAATTCTCAAGGCTGTGCAGTATTTGGGGTTTATACGGCCACTCTCCAATTCTTTAGCAGAGGGATTTTCCAAAGTTCTGGTAACAAAGGAGTTAATGGAGTGGCACTGCTATTAAAAGATTTATGCTGACCAGGTGTTTGAGTTGCTTGAAAAGTCAACCATTTAACATACAACCTTTCTGTTGTAAATACTGTACCACTAGAAGACAGATTAAACAGCTTTGTATAAAACTACGGTTTAAAAAGAAATAGGGATAATGAAAAAAACATTGTGTCCAACTTTTCTTCAGTAAATTGCCAAACATGTGACCCTCAGAATCTGCAGCGTCCTTATACAGCAACTCAAGCTGTCGCATGCAGAGACAAAGGCAGTGTTTGGGGCTTTAAAACATACAGATAAATATAGAATATATACAGCAGAAACAGATGAATGACTACTCTAATCACATATACAATGATCTAGGTCACCTGTGAAAACCTATTCAAAGAACCCCAAGGTTATCATGGCCCCAGAAATCAGACTTTGAGGAGACTCAGTTTCTCTGACTTATGAGGTTAACCTGTTAACCCTGTCCCCTTCACACTATTTCACTGGAAATCCTGCCTGTTTGGGAAAATTGTGGTTGTTCACGCTTACAGTCTTAAGCTTGCCTTACACAAACTAACCACTAAAAATGGGGCGGGGTGGGGGAGGCTGCTTTCATGAAATGGGCATTAGAGAAACTAACCTCAGGGTTAAACACTACAATCATTCACAGGTGGGATTTCCCAAGGTTTTGTAACTTTCCATGAAGGGATTTATATATGCCCAAAAGAAGTCGCTGCCGAAACAGGTTTTTTAAGCAGTAAAGTCACTGTATCTGTTCATAGTTACCAAGCTGTTGTGCTTTTTGTTTAGTAGGTCAACATACTGTCGTCTTAATTTGCGTCTGGGCCTATCACGCAAGGGCCACTGCCTCACAGAAGGTTTTAATCAAAGCAGCCAAACCAACAAAATAGGACATCCTGGTCAGAATTACTCTTTCAACCTCATTTTGAACTGCTGTTTTTTCAGAGGTTTGGCAAATTGCACGATAAGCCACTTACCAAAGTGTTCACATTTAATGAGAGGCAATTTTTACATAAAAAATAATCTTGTGTCACCCAGCCTTCTAAATGTCAAATACCCATGGTTAAATGAAGAACAGTGCTACATTCCCAACCAAGCTGCCATAAAAAACTTAAAGCACCAAGTCTAAAACTGCTGTTCTCTAAAAAGACTTCTCTACTCCTATCCCTAGAACCTGGATCCCAATCTTAAAAAAAGATTCTTTACATGTTTTTGAGTTTCCCACAAACAGAAGAACCATAGCACGGTGTAATATTAAGCTTTGTCTGTATCGGTCTTGCTGCTCTATGTTGCTTAGATCTCACAGACAATACAACGTGTAGGTCACTACTGGAGCGCACTACTACAAAATGCAACAGAAAAACAACCCACTGTCATCAAGAATTACTAGATTCCCATCAAGCTTTCCCATGAGTCATGGATTTGAAGACAGAGCCACAATCCTAAGATTTCTAGATTGTTCACAAACAGCCCACAGGCCAAGCCTGGTATTTAAGAGCGTCTCGACTGCAGACCACCATCTCTGCATCGACACATTCACGACATCGTCGGAAGCGGCGAAGGCAATCATTTGTTGAGGTCAGAGTTTCTTTCTTTAAAACATACCAAAAGCAAAGTTTCCTTTTTCTCAAAGATAGATAGGAGGAGGAGGTTAATTTTTAAAAGCCCAATTTCCAGGCACATTCTAAGATTTATACAGGGACAACATGTATGTACACGTGTGTGGAAGCAAATGCAGCAGCTGCCACATGCCAGAAGGAGGGATCAGACCTCCCAGCCCTGCCTCGTGGCACACGTGCCTAATACCTTAGACCTCAGTGTGCTTCTCAGACTAACTCGGGCATGGCTTCCTCCAGTCACCAAGGTGGCTGCATTGAGAGGGACCAGACCAGAGACCCCTCACAAGCCCCCTCCCTCCCTCAATCTGAAAGCACAGACAAAAATATCAGAGTACAAAGCAGGTAGAGGTGGTGGATAGACAGCCTTCTGAAAGAAGTGTTCTGGTCATAGCAGCACAAAACATCTGAATCAGTCCAGGGATGCCTGAGTGGCTCAGTCAGTTAAGCATCTGCCTTAGGCTCAGGTCATGATCGCAGGGTCCTGGGATCAAGTCCTGATTCGAGCCCTTGCTCAGTGGAGAGCCTGCTTCTCCCTCTGCCTACCAAGGGCATGCACACTTGCACTCTCTCTTTGACAAATAAATAAATCTTTAAAAAAAAATCTGAATCAGTCCATACACCCAAACATATCTGGTGGCTAAGATTTCCTGCAACCTGTATATACATGCATGTACGCGTACATTTGCACAGCCGCTTCCCTTTTCTTCTTTTTCCTCATTTAAATCTGTTCGCAAGCATTCTACAATGTACTTAGTGTTTCACACAACAGTTAGAATTACAATTTTTTTTTTGTTTAAAAGGGAGTGCAAATGCATACCCAGAGGGGGAGCAGGGCAGAGGGAGGGGGCAGAAAATTTTAAGTAGGCTCAGCAGTATAGAGCCCAGCACGGGGCTCAATCTCATGACCTTCACTCAGACCGAGACTAGAACTGCAATCAAGTGTTGGACGCTTAACCAACTGAGCAACCAGGAACCCCTAGAATTGCTCTTTAAAGGGTTAAAATTAGGGGCACCTGGGTGGCTCAGTGGGTTAAAGCCTCTGTCTTCGGCTCAGGTCATGGTCCCAACGTCCTGGTATGGAGCCCTGCATCGGGCTCTCCGCTGGGTGGGGAGCCTGCTTCCTCCTCTCTCTCTCTGCCTGCCTCTCTGTCTGCTTGTGATCTCTGTCTGTCAAATAAATGAATAAAATCTTTAAAACAAAAAAATTTAAAAAAATAAATAAAAGATTAAAATTAATCAAAACTTTAGACAATTAAAACTGGTCAGGAGAGTTTTTAACAATGCCACAGAACAAACCATGTTTAAAAAACATTCTATGGCAGTTCACATTTTATAAGTTTCTCCATCCTTACATTTCCTTTGTGTATTTAAAAAATTTATTTATTTACTGAGAAAACATTTATTAAGTGCCTGCTAGGACTTTGTTAGGTCCTGAAATTGAACAGATAAAACGGGTGTTATTTCTGCCCCCCTGTACTTAGCTTTTGGATGGGGCAAAAGATCTTTTGATAACAGAACATTACAAAATTTTGTTTACAAAACGGTATCCTGGTATCTGGGAAAAAAGAAAAGAAAAGAAAAGAAAAGTAAGGAGAAGAAAGAAAAGAAGTAAACTTCTCAGCAAAGGCCTCCAGTATCATTAACAATATTCTCAAATTTCTTCTATTATTGAATTGTGTTCTACCAAAACTCATATGAAGTCTTAACCCCCAGTACTGCAGACTGTGTCATTATTTGAAAATAGGGTCTTGACAGAGGTAATCAAGTTCAAATGAAGCTACCAAAGTGGCTCTAATCCAATATAACACCTGTCATATTGGGTGATGCTTCTGAAAGCCGAGAAAAGCCAAAGATCACTAGAAAATCACCAGACATGAGGGAAGAGGCATGAAGCATTCCCTGATGGCCCTCAGGGAATAAAAAACAACCCTGAGATACCTTAATTGTAGACTTCTAACTCCAAGAACAAACATTTTTTTTTAAGCCACCCAGTTTGTGTTTTTATTAGAGAAAATTAATATGTTTTCTTTAAAAAAAATATTTCTAGTCCTTTAAAATGTGAAAAAGCAAGAAAGTAAGGCTTTAGTGGTAGGGACAATTCTAACTGAAACAAAATTTTAATTAACAATATTTTAGTTGTCTTGAAAACATAAAGATGCCTACTTAGTTGTGCCTCAATCCAAGTGCATTTTATAAAAAAAAAAGAGAAAGAGAGGGGAACCTGCATAGTGGTTAAATGTCCAACTCTTCATTACAGCTCAGGTCATGATATCCGGGTCATGAGATGAAGCCCAGTGTCAGCCTCTGTGCTCAGCACAGAGTCTGTGTAAGACTCTCTCTTCCTCTGCTTCTCCCTATCCTTCTCCACCACCCTCTCTAAAATAAATAAATACTTAAAAATTTTTTTAAAAAGAGAGA
Organism: Neogale vison; assembly: GCF_020171115.1. Lineage (NCBI taxonomy): Eukaryota > Metazoa > Chordata > Mammalia > Carnivora > Mustelidae > Neogale > Neogale vison. Next base: position 282,437,215 of record NC_058091.1, read on the forward strand.
CATGTATATCCCCAAATTAAAAAGGATTTATTTCTATTTCTAATGTTAAATAAACTCTTAAGAACACACTAGTGGGACATTTGGGAACTACAGTTCCAAATAAATAAAAAAAGAAAATAAAAACAGTAGGGAAGTAGATAAAATAGCTTCATAGCCTAGTGAGGGCATGATCTTTAAACACACATCTAAACTCTAAATCAGAAGATAAATTCTGATTTTTGCCCCCCAAAATACATACTTCTGCAGTTTTATTGGAAGCATCCAATAAAGTGACAGAAGTTATGGGACTCAAACTTTTATTGTTTAAGTTGACAGAAGAAACACAACCTAAACGCATAGCAAAGTTTGGTTTGAATCCATGATCTCCTATAATACTGCAGGGGGAAAATACAGAAAGACAAGTAAATGTTATGCTGAAAGTTGTTTTGAGTCCATTAAAAGTTGAAAATTTAATATTCCTGACCCATCATTTTTGGTTGGCTCTTTTGTCCCCAACATCTTGTCATTTTTTTGAATTTGGAAACTTCCCCATATTTATGCTTAATTATGAAGACAATGAAATAGAAAAATTTCATAGACATGGGCCTGAGGACTAAATGTTCTTTTATAGTTGTGGCTGAATTAGTATGTATCCTATCAGTTTTAGTTCTCCTGTGACATAACAAATGGCCGTAATCTTCCCTCATCTATCCACTATCAGACAAAAAAGAAAATGAGTTTTTATCCTAATTAGTTACATCCTCACAGATTCTCCTATGTATTAGCAATTACACAGTATCAGGTAGTTTAGATTGTTTTTCAATTCTCATCCATGTAATTTGCTCATATAAATACATAATTTTACAACCAAAACCAAGGCACAAAGATAGTTAAATATTGCTAGGAACTGAATGTTTGTGTCCTCCCCTGCAAAACCAAATTCATCTGGTAAAGCCCTAATCCTCAGTGTCCTGGTATTTGGAAGTGGGACCTTCAGAAGTTAATTTGGTCATAAAGATGTAGCACTCAGGAATGAGATTAGTGCCCTTATAAGAAGAGATATGAGATAATATCTTCAGGACACAACACAGCAAGAAGATTACTATCTACAAACCAGCCAAAGAACGCTCACTAGACAACTAAATCTGCCAGTTCAGATATTGAATACTCAGCCTTTAAATGGACACAACAAATATTTGTTGTTTAAGCCACCCAGTCTAAGATGTTTTTGTTCTAATACCCCAAACTGCCCAAGACAAGTATTTAAAAAACAAACCCTGTTCTGATAAAAGTGTAATTTGTAACATGGATTCCTAACTAATTTTTATTTTCTGTTAACATTACTCAAGGGTCACTTTGGGTATAACAGAAGAGATGGGAGCCTTAGGTGGGGTAGTTCCTATATAAGATATATTGGGTGATTAATACCAAAATGTCTAGCAGCTTGAGAACCAAGCAGCAACCAGAAATCCAGTGACTTAAATATAGCCAGGGGAAGCCAGTAGATTAACAAGGAAGGAGAGTAAGAAATAGAAGAAATAAAAGCTGGCAATGGTTAAAAGTTTAGAAGAACACAGGTATCCCATGGCAACTGAAGTTGTCTGTTAAGTGATCTCTCATACTTCCTACTTAGGACAAGTGTAGACTCAGAAGCTAAACCTACAGATGTGGGAAAAGCATTCACAGCTAGTCAAAAAATGACCGGAAGGAAAAGCTAAAATCACAATAGGTCCTCATAACTGAGGTGGTAGAAGAAACGGGTTTTGAAAGCAAAAGATGGTACAAAGAGAAATAAAAAGCAACATGGGCATGTTCTAGTTTCATCCAGAATGGAGTAGCTATTATTGGACTTAACTTCTTGCTATAAACAAGTATAAAATCCAGACAAAACATATATAAAAACTATTTGCAGACATTGGACAGCAGCCAAAGCAGGGCTATGGTCCTTGAGAGAAAAGAGGCAAACAAAATAAACGTCACATAAACCCCAGATTTCTTCCTGGGGGCATTTTCCAAACCACAGCTCAGGGAAATAGAGCCTAAGTAAAGATGATAGTCTTGTTGGACAACAGAGACAGAGATCAGTGTTCTGGACTGCTAAGAAAACTAACATGGAGTAGCTGAGTCCCTGAGAAGGAAAAAAAACAAAACAAACAATAAAACACTACAAACAAGGAGTCCTAATAGTTCATGTAAAACTTCACCTCAGTCTTCAGTCAACTTCTAAGGTATATACATAAAGGGCAAAGATTTGGAAACCTAGCTAAGACAACCACTGGGATGCTGTTAAGTAGAGCAGAGATTCCAAGGCCACAGAATTTGGGTCCAGGAGTTAGAGACTGGGACATCCATTTGAGATCCCAGAGATCCCACACTCCGAAGATATAGAATAAAAATCTCACCCTTTGTATAATGGCTACAAGCAAAACTAAAATCAACGTGCTTCACAAAGTTCAGCACACCTTGGTAAGATGAAGGTAACCCACAAATAATTTTAATCCCTTCTAGAACAAAATTAAGCATACTTCAGAACTTAACTCAAAGCATGTACAACATGTATACAATGTTAGTTATACAATCAAAAATTACTAAACATGTTAGAAATCAGTAAAAAAAAGTCCAATAATTTAAATAAAATACAGTCAGAAACAAATGACTCAAGTAATGAAGTTAACAAAGGAACAGTCAAAATAACTATGGTGAATATATTTAAGAGGGAAAAATGGGCAGAATGGATTAAAATATATAAAAATATTATAATGAACATTCTGGAAACACAAAATACATTACCTGAATGTAAGAATACACTATAGAGACTTAGCAGACCGCAAACAGTAAACTGGATTAGTGAATTTGAAGACAATAGAAAAATATCTCAATAAAAGTACAGGGAAAAAAATCACAGAAAGAAATTCTTGGTTTAGATAGGGTCAAATTAGGGGCGCCTGGGTGGCTCAGTGGGTTAAAGCCTCTGCCTTCTGCTCAGGTCATGATCCCAGGGTCCTGGGATCGAGCCCCACATCGGGCTCTCTGCTCTGCAGGGAGCCTGCTTCCTCCTCTCTCTCTGCCTGCCTCTCTACCTACTTGTGATCTCTGTCTGTCAAATAAATAAATAAAATCTTAGATAGGGTCAAATTATACTTTAGCTAAAGGCCATTCTAGGCAAATGTATTCTGGCAAATATTAAAAATGAGTCTTGAAAAGATCTGAATGCTTCCAAGTAACTCAATATCCTACAACAAAGCCTAAAAATAGAAAAACACAAAAACCCAGCCCCAACAAAAGAACAGTTCATGTCCTTTGAATTCTGGGATCTCATGTGCTATATAAAGTACTACATCATTTAAAAGGTACTATGATAAGTTAAAAATGCATACCACAAATCCTCAAGCAAGCACTAAAAGTGAACACTAACACGGGGGGGGGGGCGACAATAAACCCTAATGTAATCTATGAACCCTGGGTGATAATGATGTGTCAGTGTACTTTCATGAATTTTAATAAATATGCCACACTGGTGAGGGGTATTGATAATGGGGGAGGCTATGCATGTGTGAGGGAAGAAGATATGGAGGAAATCTCTGTATGCTCAGCTCAATTTTCTACAAACCTAAAACAGCTTTAAGAAATAAAGTCTATTAAATACGTACAAGTGTACACACTTGCATGCTCACACACACTAACAAATACCTGAGAAATAGAAAGCAAATAACAAGAAGTAGATTTACACAAATAGACCTGTGGTAGCCAGAATTCTAAAAGTGGATCCTCAGAAATCCATACCCAAATCACTAGAATCCCTAAGACTATGTCCAGATAGTAAATATGGCTTTGCAGGCCATAGGTTTCTATTTTTTTTAATTTTTAATTTTTTATTAACATATAATGTATTACTAGCCCCAGGGGTACAGGTCTGTGAATTGCCAGGTTTACACACTTCACAGCACTCACCACAGCACATACCTTCCTCAATGTTCATAACCCAACCACCCTCTCCATACACCCCTACCCCCGCCACCCTCAGTTTGTTTTGTGAGATTAAGAGTCTCTTATGGTTTGTCTCCCTCCCGATCCCATCTTGTTTCATTTATTCTTTTCTTGCCCCCCAAACTCCCCACGTTGCCTCTCAACTTCCTCATATCAGGGAGATAATATGATAATTGTCTTCCTCTGATTGACTTATTTTGCTAAGCACTATACCTTCTAGTTCCGTCCATATCATCACAAATGGCAAGATTTCATTTCTTTTGATGGCTGCACAGTATTTCATTGTATATATATATACTAACTCTTCATCCATTCTTCTGTTGATGGACATCCAGGTTCTTTCCACAATTTGGCTATTGTGGACATTGCTGCTATAAACATTCGGGTGCACATGCCCCTTTGGATCACTAGTTTGTATCTTTAGGGTAAATACCCAGTAGTGCGATTGCTGGGTCAAAGGGTAGTTCTATTTTCAACTCTTTGAGGAAGCTCCATGCTGTTTTTCCAGAGTGGCTGCACCAGCTTGCATTCCCACCAACAGTGTAGGAGGGTTCCCCTTTCTCCACATCCTCACCAGCATCTGTCATTTCCTCACTTGTTAATTTTAGCCATTCTGACTAGTGTGAGGTGGTATCTCACTGTGGTTTTAATTTGTATTTCCTATTTCCCTGATGCTGAGTGTTATTGGAGCACTTTTTCATGTGTCTGTTGGCCATCTGGATGTCTTCTTTGAAGAAATGTCTGTTCATGTCTTCTGCCCATTTCTTGATTGGATTATTTGTTCTTTGGGTGTTGAGTTTGATAAGTTCTTTATAGATTTTGGATACTAGCCCTTTATCTGATATGTCATTTGCAAATATCTTCTCCCATTCTGTCAGTTATCTTTTGGTTTTGTTGACTGTTTCTTTTGCTGTGCAAAAGCTTTTGATCTTGATGAAGTTCTAATACTTCATGTTTGCCCTTGCTTTCCTTGCCTTTGGTGATATTTCTAGGAAGAAGTTGCTGTGGCTGAGGTCCAAGTGGTTGTTGCCTGTATTCTCCTCAAGGGTTTTGATGGATTCCTTTTTCACATTGAGGTCTTTCATCCATTTGGAGTCTATTTTTGTGTGTGGTGTAAGGAAATGGTCCAGTTTCATTCATTCTTCTGCATGTGGCTGTCCAATTTTCCCAACACCATTTGTTGAAGAGACTGTCCTTTTTCACTGGACATTCTTTCCTGCTTTGTCAAAGATTAGTTGGCCATAGAGTTGAGGGTTTATTTCTCTATTCTGGGCTCTCTATTCTGTTCCACTGATCTAGCCAGTACCATACTGTCTTGATGATGACAGCTTTGTAATAGAGCTTGAAGTCTGGAATTGTGATGCCACCAACTTCGGCTTTTTCAATACTCCTCTGGCTAGCCAAGGTCTTTTCTGGTTCCATATAAATTTTAGGATTATTTGTTCCATTTCTTTGAAAAAAATGGATGGGATTTTGATAGAGATTGCATTAAACATGTAGACTGCTTTAGGTAGCATAGACATTTTCACAATATTTGTTCTTCCAATCCATGAGCATGGAACGTTTTTCCATTTCTTTGTGTCTTCCTCAATCTCTTTCATGAGTACTTTATAGTTTTCTGAGATTCTTTGCCTCTTTGGTTAGGTTTATTCCTAGGTATCTTATGGTTTTGGATGCAATTGTAAATGGGACTGACTCCTTAATTTCTCTTTCTTCTGTCTTGTTGTTGGTGTATAAAATGCAACTGATTTCTGTGCACTGATTTTATATCCTGACACTTTACTGAATTCCTGTAAGAGTTCTAGCAGATTTGGAGTGGAGTCTTCTGGGTTTTCCACACAAAGTATCATATCATCTGCAAGGAGTGATAGTTTGACTTCTTCTTTGTGTAGGCCATAGGTTTCTGTTGTGACCATTCAACACCATTACCATAACCAGAACTCCAACACTCTAGACACTGTATAAACAAATGGGCATGACTGTGTTCCAATAAAACTCTGCTTGACAAAATTAGATGGTGGGCTGGATTTGGCCCATAGGTTATTGTTTCCCAAGACCTAACACAGAAACACCTCGGAACCTACAAAAAAGATGTTAGAATAAATGTATTTATCAAGGCGACAGGAGAAAGGTCCAATCTACCAAAAAATAACCATATTTGTAAATATCAGCAGCAAACAACTGAAATTTTTAAAATATTGCAAAAGCATTGAAAATATGATCTATTTAGTGATATATTTCAACATAGTGTGTATGTACAAGAGCTGTGCAATAAAAACCATAAAATACTATTGACCTAGATTAAAGATGGCTTAAATAAACAGACATCATGTTTATGATCACTAACATTTCAGTTCTCCCCTACTTGAGGAGAGATTTAAAGGCAATTCCAAACAAAATCTCAACAGGCCTTTCTGGAGAAAACTTCATGCTGAATCAAACACTATAAGGAAACACATATATACAAACACATAGAAGAGCAAAAAATAATGTGGAAAAAGTGTAAGTTTGGAAGACTTAACTAAACTACTTGATTTAAATACTTATAAAGCTGTGGTTATCAATGAAAATGTGATAGTCACATAAAAACTGACATAAATTGGGGCACCTGGGTACATAGTCGTTTAACTGTCTGACTCTTCGTTTTGGCTCAGGTTGTGATTTCAGGGTCATGAGATCAAGCCAGATGATGGCTCTGCACAGAATCTGCTCATGACTCTCTCTCCTCTGCCCCTCCTCCCCCACGTGCTCTCTCTCTCTCCCTCTCTCTCATTTTCTAAAATAAGTAAGTATTTTTTTAAAATGACATAAATTAATAAAACAGAACAGAGAGGAGAAATACACCCATACAAACATGGGGAATTGATTTTGACAAAGCTACCAAAGAAGTCCAACTAAGAAAAGATAATTTTTTCAAAGAAAAGTGCTGGTAGAATTTCGTATCTGGGGAAAAGAGGGAGAGGGATGAGAGAAGAGAAAATAAATTTACCTTGAACATACAAAAAAAAAATCAACTTAAATTGAGTTTTTATACACTTAAAAGAGCCAAAAATATGAAACATCTGAAGAAAAATAGGAAACATCTAAAAAGAAAATATAAGACAAAACCTTAGTGACATTATGGTTAGACTAAGATTTCTTACATAGAACAAAATAACACAAACTATAAACAAAAGCTGATAAGCTGAATTTCAAAATTAACTTATTCCCCAAAATATATATATATCTGACAATTGACTTGTCCCCACAGTATTGATTGTTTCAACTGAAAAAGACATACCAACTAATGTGAGCAAAAAATTTTTGAAATTAGAATTCACCAGAAAGGGGCGCCAGGGTGGCTCAGTGGGTTAAAGCCTCTGCCTTCAGCTCAGGTCATGATCCCAGGGTCCTGGGATCGAGCCCCACATCGGGCTCTTTGCTTAGCAGGGAGCCTGCTTCCCTTCCTCCCTCTGCCTGCCTCTCTGCCTACTTGTGATCTCTGTCTGTCAAATAAATAAATAAAACCTTAAAAAAAAAAAAGAATTCACAAAAAAAAAAAAAAAAAAACTGATGACAAACTAGCATTGAGAAGGATCCTTAACAAGGTTAGTCATTAGGAAAGTGAAAATCAAAACCACAAGGAGATACTAGAAGTGGAAGAGCTAAAATTAACAGGACTGATAATGTCCAATGCTGTGGAGGAGGGGACAGTCACTGAAATTCTAATTCATTGTTGGTGTAATGCAAAATAGTATAACCACCAGGGAAAACAGTTGGGTAGTTTCTTAAAGTTAAACATACACTTTCCATATGACTGAACAATTTTAGATATTTACCCAAGAGAGATATAAACGTAGGTCCACACAACTTCCATGGGAATGTCAAGAGCCCCTTTATTCATAATAATCAAATACTAAAAAAAGTCAACCCAAGTATCCCTGAACTGAAGAAATAATCAAATGCGGGGGGCGCCTGGGTGGCTCAGTGGGTTAAGGCCTCTGCCTTCGGCTCAGGTCATGGTCCCGGGGTCCTGGGATCAAGCTCCGTATTGGGCTCTCTGCTCAGCAGGGAGCCTGCTTCCTCCTTTCTCTCTGCCTGCTTCTCTGGCTACTTGTGACCTCTGTCTATCAAATAAATAAATAAATAAAATCTTTAAAATAAAAAAAAGAAATAATCAAATTGTGGTCTGTCTGCTGCTGATACAAGCAACAAACCCAGTGAATCTCAAAAGCATTATGCTAAAAGAAACACAAAAGCCTGCATAATCACATAATAATTATATATAAATTTCTAGTAAAGGCAAAAATATAGACCAGTAATTTCAGGGGCCATGGGTCCAATGGGACTGACTACAAAGGAGAATGAGGGAACTTTTAGGGATGACAGAAGTGTTTTGTATCATGATCATGGTCGTTACATGACTGTATACATTTGTCAAAGCTCATCAAACTGCATACTTAAAATTGATTAATTTTACTGTATATTAATTATACACAACAAAGCTGACCACAAAAAGGTCATTATGGTTTGATCTGATTGTTACAATGAGTTCAGTTTGTGAAAATTCATTAAGCTTGGTGTTTTTTAAAGTTTATACTTATGACATGTTTGCTTTTCTGTATATCATAATTGAATTAAGCTTTAAAATGATTAAATATGAAAATATGAATAATATGGTAAAACATTTAATTGTACACTTAAAATGGAGAAGTTTTATTGGCTGCAAGTTATACTTCGGTAATTTTTAAATTAATTAATTGATTTTTTTTTTTTTTTTAACAGTTATTATTATTTTTTTATTTTTCTTTTTTTTTTTTTTTCCCCAATTTATTTATTTTCAGAAAAACAGTATTCATTATTTTTTCACCACACCCAGTGCTCCATGCAAGCTGTGCCCTCTATAATACCCACCACCTGGTACCCCAACCTCCCACCCCCCCGCCACTTCAAACCCCTCAGACTGTTAATTGATTTTTAAATTATGGCAATAACAAGGAAAACATCAGACTCAGTATGAATTAGTTTATACCTACAGATCCAGAGCTAAAGAAATTGGCTACCAGCAAAAAGTCATTCAGAGGGTATTAAAGTTAAATGAGTTTACTCTGATTCTTATTTTTCCCCCTTACTGATGCTTAACTTATTTATCCTTCCCTTTGTCTATAGTGCAAATCAGTGTTTGTTGAACTAGTTGCTAAAATAGATATTCTCTAAATACAGTAAGCAGCACAATGCCCCCCCCAAAGATCTCTACATTCAAATACCCAAAAGCTGTGAATATATTACACTCTATAACAAAAAGGACCTTAGATGATGGTAATTAAAGGACTTGTGATGAGATTATTTTATAGAATATCTGGGGCACCCCAAACTAATCCCATTGACTCCTTAAAAGCAGAGAAATTTTTCTTGGCTGTGATGGGAGGGAAACGTGAGTACAGAATAGTCAGAAAGATGTAACATTGCTAAATCTGAAGATGGAAAAGAGGAAGAACCAAGCAATGTGGGTAGCCTCTAGAAGCTAGAACGGTCAAGGAAATCGATTCTCACATGGAGCTTCCAGAAAGAAATGCAGCTATGATCTTAGCACAGTGAGACCCATGTTGGACTTCTAAGATATTAAGTTTGTGTTCTTTAAGAAGAAACAAGTTGTTATTTTTCACAGATAATGTTATATTATGTATGTTGCAAATCCAAAAGAATCTACAGATAAATTGTTACAATTAATAAGAGTTAATCAGGATAATTTAAAAATCACTTTTAAGAAGATGGATATGTATTTCTAGTTTCTAGGAAAAAAGAATTACTTTTTTTCTTTTATTTAAATTCAATTAGTTAACATATAATGTATTATTGGCTTCAGAGGTAAAGGTCAGTGATTCAACACTCGGATAGAATACCCAGTTCTCATCACATCACATGCCCTCCTTAATGTCTATCACCCAGTTCCCCATCCCCCCACCTCTCTCCCCTCCAGCAAATCTCAGTTCATTTTCTTTTCTTTTTTTTTAATTTTATTTATTTATTTGTCAGAGAGAGAGGGAGAGAGAGCGAGCACAGGCAGAGGCAGAGGGAGAAGCAGGCTCCCTGCCGAGCAAGGAGCCCGATGCGGGACTCGATCCCAGGACGAGATCATGACCTGAGCCAAAGGCAGCTGCTTAACCAACTGAGCCACCCAGGCATCCCTCAGTTCATTTTCTATGGTTAAGATCTCTTATGGTTTGTCTCCCTCTCTGATTTTATCTTATTTATTTTTTCCTCTTTTCCCCTTTGATCCTCTTTTGTTTCCTAAATTCCACATATCAGTGAGATCATATGATAACTGTTTTTCTCTGACTGACTTACTTTGGTTAGAATAAAAGTTTATTAAAACCACTAACTTTGTGGCACTTTCCCACAGCAGCAGTAGAAACTATTCATAGTCTATTGATACAGAGGTAAGTTTAAAGCATCACAAAACTAGAAGAACGAACTTAACTTTCTGGAATCAGAAAGAATTTGATTTCCGACAATTCCACTTAGTAGTCCAGGCAACTTACCTGAGTTTCAGTTGTTACTTCTTTAAAATGAAATGTTTATAGTAACTACTTCATAAGAATATTACAAGAATTAAGTTAAGTAATTGCTTAGACAATTAGCTTATATTATTTTTCCTAGAGGAGGTTCCAGAAAAACTTTCAGGTCCAGGAAATTTTGTAAGATTGCTTTGATTTTAATGTTGGAATCGATATTATGGTATTTAAGTTGAGAAGATCTCGTGTATTGATCTAATAATGGAAACACAGCCATTTTATTTCTTTAAAGATTTTATTTATTTAAAATAGAGAGAGAGCAGGAGGAGGGGCACAGAGAGAGGGAGACCATCTCAAGCAGACTCTGCATTGAGCATGGAGCCAGACTCGGGGCTTGATCCTACAACCCTGAGATCATGACCTACGCCAAAACCAAGAATTAGACATTCAACCAAGCCACAAAGGCACCCTTGAAACTCAGTCATTTTATTTTATTTTTCTTTTAAGATTTATTTATTTGACAAGAGAGAGATCACAAGTAAGCAGAGAGGCAGGCAGAGAGAGAGGAAGGGAAGCAGGCTCTCGGTTGAGCAGAGAGCCCAATGTGGGGCTCGATACCAGGCCCTGAGACCATGACCTCAGCCGAAGGCAGAGGCTTAACCCACTGAGCCACCCAGGCTCCCCAACTCAGTTATTTTAAATAAATGAAATGGATATTGTTGGTGAGAATGCAAACTGGTACAGCCACTCTAGAGAACAATGGAAGATTGTTCCTTTCACTGCCTTATGTGAAAGAAGTTAAAAATAGAGCTACCCAAAGACCCAGGAACTGCACTACTAGGCATTTACCCCAAAGATACAGATGTAGTGATCTAAAGGGGCACCCGCACCCCAATGTTCATCACAGTGATGTCCACAATAACCAAATTGTGGCTAAAGAGCCAAGATGTCCATCAACAGATGAATGGCTAAAAAAGATGTGGTAGATTATATATATATATATATATATATATATATATATATATATATAGGAATATTACTCAGCCATCAGAAAGAATGACTACCTCCCATTTGCACTGACATAAATGGAACTGGAGGGTATTATACTGAGTGAAATAAGTCAGTCAGAGAAAGACAATTATATGGTTTCAGTCATATGTGGAACTTAAGAAAGTGCAGAGGATCATAGGAGAAGGGAGGCAAAACTGAAAAGTCATCAGAGTAGGAGACAAACCATGAGAGACTCCTGACTGTGGGAAGCAAACTAAGGGTTGCTGCAGGGGAGTTGGGTGGGGATCTGGGTTAATTGGGTGATAGGCATTAAGGAGGACACAGGGGGTGATGAGCACTGGGTGTTACACACAACTGATAAATTACTGAACTCTACATCTGAAACTAATGATGTACTATATGTTGGCTAATTGAATCTTATTAAAAAACATTTTTTAAAGGAATGAATAAACAAGTAATTCCTTAGTGTTTTACCTGGAATTAATTCCTCACTAAGGGTTCCAACAACAGAAATAAAGTAGTCTAAGATGAAGTTCTACATAAAACCAAGAACATATTTTATTTCATCACTGAACTCATGGAGAAAAAAATCCCTCAAATGCTATTAGACAGATAGTAAAGAAAGATGTATATGGCTGATTATGACTATTGGTAAACATAGGAATTGTAAAATTAATAACAAGGCCACAGCATCAATGGCATGTTTTAAAACTTTTAAATCTATGGCATATATTTTAACTCTACAATCATGGTTATAGTAGTAACAATGAAACTCAAGAATTTCCTTGCCCAAATTCTCCAGACTGTTTTATAACTTTAGTCCACTAGCAAAGTTCAATATTGGGGAAATTTTTTTCTAAAAAATAAGTTGAGTAAATTTTTGGAACAGATGAAACAGATCTTTTAAAGAGAAATCTAAAAAAAAAAAAAAAAAATCCAGAATAGAGGAAAGACCCCTTTTGTATTTAAAATCTTCGGTTTGACCTTTCTAAAGAACGACAAAAAAAAATAATCACACATATAATACTAGAAAACTGTGAAAATCAAAAAGGTCTAGATGTACCAAAGGATTATGTAATTTGAAAGAATAAAATTCCTCCCTTAAAAGAATACTCACTCACTTGCATTCAAGCCACCCTCTATTAACGAGATTGTGCATGAATGAAAACAAGGAAATAATATGTTGAAGAATCTACTTTGTCTTTAGGTTGTTAAGAAAAAGCATAGGAAGAACTCTAAAATAGGAAGCTGTTAATCATTTTCATTCATGGATATAACCAATATTTACTGATTCTCTTTTGTGGCATGTGGAGGGAAAGAATGATATAATTCCTGCTCACAAGAAATTAGCAATTCAAAAGTATACACTGACATTTACGATGAATTAGAATGCAGGGTGAAATGGAATGCCATGCAAGTAATGCTAAGCCCTGTGTGTGTTCACAAAGAGCAAATGAGAAGAGCCAAGAAGGAAGCATCCATGGAGCACCAGAGACTTGGGGCAAGAAGGGGACCCCCACTGCCTTTATGTTAAACATGGAGGGCAATGCTGGACTTGGGAGTTTGATATATAGATGGGATCTAGGTCAGTATAGATGACTGAAATGGCATTCCAAAAAGAGGAAAAATTTTCTACAAACATAAGGCAGTGAAAGGATGTTCAGGATTCATTAATGAAAACAGTTAATAATTCAGGTTACGTGGGGATACAGAATTAATGAAAAATCCACTGGAAAGAAGGGTGGAAAATCAGGTCAAATCAGAAACTGTCCTGAAATAAGGCTACAAAGTTTGCATTTTATTATACATAGAAAACATTAGAATATTTTAAAGCAGAAATTATAATATATATTTATATATATTATGTAATATAAAATATAAAGGATATTAAGTATATTTATGTATCTATTAGATATAAGAAGGTATGAATATGCGGACCACTAAAGGTTGGAGCATGGAGCTCTGAAATAATCCAGATAAAATGTACTGTGTACCCTACCTCAGGTGGCACCCACAGGATGCATCATCAAGAAGATGACAACAGTAGTTATAACTGAGGAGCACTCTTGCCCTAAATTTAAGGGGATAAGAAAGAAAAGTTGGCTGAGTTTATGTCAACAAACTTTATTAAGGACTTTCTTAAGGTAAGAAGTTATACCTTATATGAATTTAAATTTTGAGGAGACTCTGGCAACAAAATTATTATTACAGTACAAAGTGCGGAAGCCATTACTACAAGTGATGCTGGAACATGAGAGAAATCCACAAAGCCTCGAGCACAGGTACAGCAGACAGGCACCATTTCCCCAGATGGAGTGACGGTAAGCCAGGGAGAAGGGCTTCCTGGGCAGAGAGAAAGGCAGGAATAAAGGATTTCAAGAATCAAGAAACACATTTTGGTTTTGGTTTCTCCATATCCTAACACTTCCTACTTTGTGTTTTCATAATAGCTACCCCAATGGGTGTGAAGTAGTATCTCCTTGTGGCTGCAGATACACTCCTAAACCTGCAAGATTTTCGGGAAAAATAAGTGACTCCTCCACGAAGTCCCTGGTGCACCATGGATGCTTTCTTCCTGGTTCTTTTCATTTGCTCTTTTCTGAGCATACAAGAGGGCTTTGCATTACTTGCACAGCATTTCATTTCCTCTTGTATCATGGTCCATCACAAAGGTCAATGTATTGTTTTGAATTGCTAAAGTCTTGCAAGAAAGAATTAAACTATTTTTTTCCTCCACATCCCACAAAAGAAAACTAGTAAGACAGAGTTAGTCTAAACAGACAGATTACCATCAGAGAGACAGAGAACACCTCAGAGCTAATTTCCAATTATTTCATTGGGGTAATCTATGAATCCTTTAAAAAGCCAGTAATTCCAGGGGCGCCTGGGTGGCTCAGTGGGTTAAGCCGCTGCCTTCGGCTCAGGTCATGATCTCGGGGTCCTGGGATCGAGTCCCGCATCGGGCTCTCTGCTCCGCAGGGAGCCTGCTTCCTCATCTCTCTCTCTCTCTCTCTCTGCCTGCCTCTCTGCCTACTTGTGATCTCTCTCTCTGTCAAATAAATAAATAAAATCTTAAAAAAAAAAAAAAAAAGCCAGTAATTCCATAACCAATGTAAGCTTTCTAGAGCATAAGAAAATTAAAAAAAAAAAAAGACACCCATGTATTACAATATGAACATAACTTTGATGTAAAAACCTAACAAAAGATGTACACATAAACTATAGACAAATCTCACATATGAATATTGAGAAAAAATAAATGGAAAATAAGAAATATAATCTAGTATCACATTAAATGAAACCACAAGCAAGGAAAATGTGAGGATATTTCAATATTAGATACTAATGGGAAAAAAAAAACCATCACAGATTCTGGAAAGGCATTTGATAATATTCAATGTCACTAAGTTTTAAAAATCTCAATAAAATATTAATGAAAAAGTTTCTTATCTCCACCTCAAAATAAGCACCATATCTAGTGGGGAAATAGCAGATGGCTTCCCCATTAAAGGCAGAAATAAGACCAAGATACTCATTCTCACCACTGCCCAAAAAATTAAGGAAGAGGGAAAAAATCAGATATAAGAATGAGGGGGGAAAAAAAAGTAAAAAGATTCCTATGTGTGGGTAATATGATTGGATAACCTGAGAACCTGATTCAGGTTTGAAAAAACTGAAACTACACTAACTGAAGAACTATCACAAATGTTATAGGAAATTAGTAATGTTGTAGGATACAAAACTATTACACAAATAGTGCTTATAAGAACAAAGAAAAATCAATAAAAGTTAAGGTTGAGCATCATTTCCTATTTCAATGGTTACTTTTATTTCCTCTTCTGTGAACTCTAGGCTCACCCTTTTTCAATTGTTCTACAGTATTTTATCATTTTGTAGGAGCTCATATTTTAAGGAATATTTTTTTAGCTCTTCTACAAGTTATATTGTCTTCCAATTTAATATTTACCTTTTGACTTCGCATATAGCAATTTTCCCCATGGGGAATATTTTTTCCTATATGGTTGAACTTACTAGTCTTTTCTGTGGTTTCTTTTAGGACTCCTTTTTTTATATATTAATTTTGACCCAAATGGAATATACTCCTAGTATAAGGTATTATGTACAAATCCAATTTTATTTTTTAATCCAGCTTCCCAGTTTTCTCAACACCATTTACTGAATAATCTATCATTTCCTCACAGATCTGAGACAGGATCTCAAATAGTTACTTTCAAACAGTGTGGATAGTAATGTAAATTTGTACATGAACAGGCAATATAAATCAGAATTATAGTGCACAGACCCTTTAAACCAGAAATTTCTAAGAACTTATCTCACAGATTTACATACATAAAGACAATAAATGACATGCACAAAATTATTTGCTGCTATGCCTTTTGAAAGAGTAAAATTTGGAAATAATCAATGTGCAGATATAAGGAACTGGCCAAGTAACAGGTTTATACAGTAGAATAAAAGGTAGTCATGGTTAATAAAGGTGCTTTTACATGGGAGGGTCTCCAAGACCTTTTAAGTTTAAAAATAGTATAGAATCCTGCCCATTTTATTTTAAAATGAGGAAAAAGTGAGTATTTGCATTACTTTACACACCAAATACTTCTGAAGGGAAATGTACTGGGTATCTGAGGGAAGTGGAGAAAGACCAGGAGTAAGAGGTAAGTGTTTCTCTCAACTCCCTTTATATTCTCTGAATATTGAATCATATGAATATATTACCTATAGGAAAAAATTAAATAATTGGGTTAGGGAGAGGGAGAAGAAGGAAAACAAATAAAAACAGCAAAAGGCCATTTGAACTGAAAGCGACCAGACAGGATGTTCACAATGTTAGGGCGGAGCTTAAAGCTACCAGGGAGGAGGTCCACAATGCTCTCAATGAGTTCCAATCCAATCTAAACTCTCTCAAAGCTAGGGTAACTGAGACAGAAGATAGAATTAGTGATCTGGAAGACAAACAGATAGAGAGAAAGGATCAGGAGGAAGCCTGGAACAAACAGCTTAGATCCCATGAAAGCAGAATTAGGGAAATAAGTGATGCCATGAAGCGTTCCAACGTCAGAATTATTGGAATTCCTGAAGGGGAGGAGAAAGAAAGAAGTCTAGAAGATGTCGTGGAACAAGTCCTTCATGAAAACTTTCCGAATCTCGCGAATGAAACCAGCGGTCATGTACTAGAGGCTGAACGGTCTCCACCCAAGATTATACACTCCAAAAAAACATCACGACACCTGATAGTCAAATTGAGAAATTATAATTGTAGGTATAATCTCTTGAAAGCTGCCAGGGCAAAGAGGCTCCTTACTTACAGAGGGAAGCCCATCAGAATAACGTCAGACCTGTCCACAGAGACCTGGCAAGCCAGAAGAGGCTGGCAAGATATATTCAGGGCACTAAATGAGAAGAACATGCAGCCAAGAATACTTTATCCAGCAAGACTGACATTCAAAATGGATGGAGAGATAAAGAGTTTCCAAGACCGGCAAGGCTTAAAAGACTATGCAACCACCAAGCCGATACTGCAGGAAATATTAAGGGGGGTGCTATAAGAGAGGAAAAATCCCAAGAATAGCATTGAACAGAAATATAGAGACAGTCTACAGAAAGAAAGACTTCAAAGGTAACTCGATGTCAATAAAAACGTATCTATCAATAATCACTCTCAATGTGAAATTCTAAATTCTAATTTAGTCAACATAATCTAGAGGTATTTGGCAGAGGGCTCTAAAGAATAACCATACTTTGAATATTTTTTTTAACTTCTTAACTTTAAATTGGCCCAGCAACATGTATGGAGCACCTGAGTTAATAAAAGCGACCACAGACCGAAAGCTTTCTAGTGAATTAAATTAAGTTGAATCTTAGATCAAAATTCTATGGTAGGTCCCTCCAACAGCAACTTTTTGTTAAAGAGAGATGCCAATTTTTCTAGTTTTCCAAAAACTTTCTTAGAATTTGACTTGTATCTAGTACAGAATTAACCTAGTAAAAAATCAGCTAATGATAGTTTTTAAACCCTATTTTTCTACTCAGAGAAATTTCTATCACCCAAGTCACTATTCAGCACTACTTTATTACAGCATCCGAATCCTTTATTACAGCATCGGAATCCTCATTCCTCATTCTTTTCCAGTAATGGAGTTGGTATAAAATTAATAATTCTTTAAATTTAGAAGATAATTATTGGTTAGGGAAACTGGTTTTAATTCTAGTCTGTCTTTTTTAGTTAACTTCATGGCAAATACACATCTTCTCTCCATTTATCTTCAAAATTTAACATAATATTCTAAGGGCACCTGGGTGGCTCAGTCAGTTGGGCGTCCAACCCTTAATTTTGGCTGGAGTCATGATCTTGGGGTTGTGAGATCATTTCCCGATCAGCAGGGAGTCTGAGATTCTCTCTCTCCCTCTCATTCTGCCTCCCCCCACACTCACACTCACATCCCAAATAAATAAATCCTTAAAAAAATAGAGAAAATAAAACTTAACATAATATTCTAAAATTTCAGACTATCATCACAACTAGGAATTTGATAACATACAAGTTGATATTAGCTAACTTAAATCTTTCAGTTTGAGGGTCTTCCAAATGCTGATAATTTAAGTGCATAAAAACAATGAAATGAACCTGCAGGTTTCAAGCAGTGTTCAGAGCCCAGTGAAGTAAACAGGAAATAAAGCAGGATATGAGGGGGGTTAGGAATAAAGAGAGGGTCACTCAAATAATGGCATGAAACTGGAGGTGTTGCAAATCTCCTAAAATAATTAAAAGCTTTAAGTTTACAGTTTATTTTTATTTTTATTTTTTTTTTAGATTTTATTTATTTATTTGACAGACAGAGATCACAAGTAGGCAGAGAGGCAGACAGAGAGAGAGGGGGAAGCAGGCTCTCCACTGAGCAGAGAACCCCTTGCGGGGCTCGATCCCAGGACCCTGAGATCATGACCCGAGCTGAAAGCAGAGGCTTTAACCCACTGAGCCACCCAGGCGCCCCTTACAATTTATTTTTAAAGGGAAAAAAAGAAACTCATCTTCTTTGAATAGAACCAGTATTGGAACAACACTCTAAATGGACTTTATCTAATTAACAAAACAGACAAGATAGTTAAGTTTCAATGTGCCTGTGATTCTCCCAGCATAGATGAACACAGATACTTCTGAATTGTGGGGAAATATTTCTAACGTATAAACGTAGAGCCAAAGATTAACCAAGATGAAATGAAATATAAGCTAATAGTCACTAAGGAAACTTTAACTTACCTACCAATAAGTAACTATTGTCATTTTTTTCCAACTATATTCCTATGTCAGGACATCCTACTAGACTGATTGCTTTAAATTATTGACATTCCAAGGTCTTCTAACACTTCTCTGAAAATTATCCAGGAGTGTCTACCTGATTTTGAATTTTGTTTTCCACTGGGTAAATAATGTTTAAACTTACACTTTATAGCCACTTCAACTTTCACCTCATTTGTCACTTTCAGACATTTGCAAAATTATCCTGAAAATGTTATCCTGAAGTTGTATTCCCTGAAACCAAAGCTTAAGAAGAGAATCTCATCTTTGTAATGCAACCCTTGTTTTCTCATTTTTGCCTTCCCTAGTACCGATTTCCCCAGGAGCCTAATCCAGTTTGAGAACCAATGTGAGAAGGACAGAAATAACATTACCTGCCAGAGCCCACAATACCAATCAGGATGGGAATTAGACCTGTGACAGACTTGAACTGCCAGGCCATTCTAAGCCCTCTATCTACCCACCAGTTCCAGGAAGTACCATGACGAAGGCTCACCTTGGTATACATTTAAGCCCAGAACCAGCTCTCCTCACTCCCTCAATGGCCCACTGAATTTTGGCCTTGAAGCCCCTTCCATAGTGACTAGCATGTTTGATCCCCTTATAAAACTGAACCCTGTGTACTATTTAAGTCTCTAGAGCTAGACCACCGGGGCAGATTTTCTACCACATAATGACATCTCAAATTGGTCACCTTCCGATCCTACTTCTAGAAGGACTTTGTTTTCTAAGATTTTATTTATGTATCTGACAGAGATCACAGGTAGGCAGAGAGGCAGGCAGAGAGAGAGAGAGAAAGGGAAGCAGGCTCCCAAGAAGGATTTTTATATTTCTCTGCTCAGCCTCCTACTCCTAGACTTTCACAGACTTACTCAGTGAACTTCTTTGCTATACCTTGTTCTACCCAATTCCTCTTGATACAACTTTTCTCTAGAACTGGGTCTGCATTCTAGCGTTAATCCTTCTTGCCCTCCTACCATAGGGAACAATAAAGAGTGTGGCGGGGGGGATTCATTCTCCATACAGAAAACCCCATGTATTTTGAGCTACTAATATAACTAGTCTCTAGTAAGATAAGATTCATGTAGATGTAAATATTCCTCCAAATCAATCACCTCAAGTTTTTACTCAGGGAAAGAAAAAGGCATTAAAATGAAAAAAGATATGTGCATCCTTTGTGAGTCCTGTATCATCTGCAACACCCCCTGACACACAGAGTTACTAACATTTTCCAGATCTTAATAAATCTTTGCAAACCTAAGTTTGGATAGCTATATGTAAATTAATTTGGCTTAGAAGGACTAATTAAAAAAATCTGTGGCCATTTTAATAGACCCTACTTACTTAAAACTGATCTTGTATATCTTGTAGAGCCCTGGTAAAAGCAGGATTTGACAGGGCACAAGATAAAAACTGAGAAAGTTCTGGGAAGCAGTATTCAACTAGAAATAAAAATAATTACTTCAGAGAAAACTTCTAGACCTGATGCAATACAAAACTAACCTATCGGTTCAGCAGAGATATTGATGACCTTGATGTTTCCAAAAGGGAAGAGCATGTTGCAGTGTCATGTATAAGAAGACATTGGAGGTATCCAGTTAGGTAAGAATTGGGATCTTAGGGCATTGGTAGGGTGACTAAATGGCCATACAATTCCTCTGTCTTCAAGCATTGATGGGAGAAACATGTCTCACAAGAGGCTAACAGTCAACACTCTCAGGAACTACAGGAACACTCTTGGAAGTGAGACAACATCAAGAGCATATAGGAAATTTGAGAGAGCGTGCCAAAGAGACTGCCGTAATTGATAAAATCCACGAAACGGAAACAAATTTGCAAGCACAACTGTCACACTAACCTAAGAGATGTGTTCTGTCAATAACTGCTCACCATAAAGATGTGCTGTCACCACTGCATTAAAATAGAGAACAACCCGGCACCCAGAATTACTTTGGAGGGAGGAAGAGGGAAGCCCTTGCCCCAGAAGAATAAAATGTCGCAACTTTCAATAGTGTCCTAAGCCAAATATTCACAAAAAGATCTCTTGCCAAGAAAAAAAATACTTTCCTAATTTGTTTCTTTTGTTGTGTTTTGCTTTGAATTTTAAAAGTTCTTTTTTGTTTTGTTTTAAAGGGCAAACTCATAAATATTTACAGAGATCTTACTAAGCAGAAAAAGAGATTAGAAAATGTTTTTGAATGAATGCAACATGTTTCATGTAAATTGAATTATACAATCAATTTTATATTAAGGAGAAAGAACTTATATACCTCATTTATGGAACAACATCTTAAAGGTTTTTCTTTTTTATTTATTCATTTGATAGAGAGAGAGAGAGAAACAGCACAAGCAAGGGAAGCAGCAGACAGAGGGAGAAGCAGGCTCCCCACCGAGTAGGGAGCCCAATGTGGGGCTCAATCCAAGGACCCTAGGATCATGAAGGCAGACGCTTAACTGACTGAGCCACCAGGCACCCCTGGGACAACATCTTAAATGATATGAGAAGTTAAGATAAATCCAAAGTGTTTTGTATTTATTATGGTTCAAGTTAGATTTAATAAACACACTGACACCTAAAACAGTGAGCAAAAACTATGTAGTAGTATTAGGTGTCACTAAGTAAAGTTATTAATAGTTAATAGTAAGTCTTTATTTCAAGATTTTAATTTAAACATATCACACATACTGCTAACCATTTAAAATCCTGTTTATTACAGGGTCTTATAAAACCTACTTTTCTGTTTTCTTTTATGTCTAAGATTGAGTATAAGTTGATCAATTACCATTTCACAAATACATAAGATTGAATCATACTTATATTTTATTGGATAATGACAGTTTGTGCAAAAGCCACATTTGTGTTTTACTGAAAAACAAAATGGTTTCTTAAAAAAAAAAATACTTTCACTTTAATCATTAAAAGCCTCCTTGCAATAGCATCACCACAGAGACATTTAAATTTGTTGTTTCTGATAGTCTTATTCTTTAAGAAGTCCTCAGTGGGGAAGAGATTTTTAAAAACATGATTCTTTGAAGATGGTTTATACTTCAATAGGTTTCACCCCCAAATTACAGAACTATTTAAATAAATACAGACTAAACTCCATTTGTTCCATTCTCTTCACATTGTGTCATTTCTCCTAGAAACTTAGCAGCCCCAGATAGAACTATCACACATAAAATTAAGGAAGCCTTTAGCCCCCAAGGGTGAAAAGCTAGGAGCTTTGTGATTCATCAAAGTTCAGTTATAAATTGGGCATCAGAAATACTCTTATAAGAGTATTTTAGACACAATCTCAAAAATGATATACATCTCCTTGGTTTTTGGTTTACTGACAAGCTAACAACTTGTGAAGTTATACGATTAAAATACATTTTCAATACATCACAGTAAGGATTACTTCAAGGTTAGAGTTAAGGTAAGAATTAGAGTTAGAACTTATATAGCCTTGTGATTTTTATGTAAAATCTATATAGGTCAAAGAGAGGCTTTTATTAAACATAAGTTAAATGCGTACTCTCTAGTAAGCCACCACTAGTTATTAACTCCCATCTTATACTTAAAATTACATTGAGTAGAGGCACCTGGGTGGATCAGTTGATTAGGGAGCTGTCTCTGATTTAAGGTCAGGTCATGATCTCAGGGTCCCAAGATCAAACCCCATTTGGGGCTCCACACTCAGTGTGGAGTCTGCTTGTCCCTCTCTCCCTTCTGCTCTGCCCCTCACTACTCCCAGCCCCCAATCCCCCCTCCTCCAGCACACACACTCTCTCTCAAATAAAATCTTTAAGCATAAAATTATATTAATTAAAAAAACAATTACAGTGGAAGTTGTTGAACAAGAATTAGAAAGGAAATAATGAAAATACAACAAGAGCTCTAAAACACGGTATGGTTATTTGAAAAAAAGAGACACTGGGGAATTACGATTATTAATCCTAATTTTTCTATAAATTCTTTGGTACAGTGCCTTAACCTGTCTTTTATTTTTCTTAGCGATGAGACAAGGAGATAATACATATCACCTTTTTTAGTAGGGTTGTATAAAATATAACCAATTTTGTTTCCAATCATCTTAAAAGCAACTTAAAAGTGGGATGATAGGGGCGGCTGGGTGGCTCAGTGGGTTAAAGCCTCTGCCTTCGGCTCAGGTCATGATCTCAGGGTCCTGGGATCGAGCCCTGCTTCGGGCTCTCTGCTCAGCGAGGAGCCTGCTTCCTCCTCTCTCTCTGCCTGCCTCTCTGCCTACTTGTGATCTCTCTCTGTCAAATAAAAATATATTAAAAAAAAAAGTGGGATAATAACCCCTGAAACAAATAATACATTTATGGTAATTTTTTAAAAACTCATGTCAAAACAATTACTGTAATTGTTTTGACATACTGTAATTGTTTTGACATGAATATCAATCAAAAGGATATATGAGATACACTGACAAAGTCCAATGCTGTAATAAATCACCTCTGATAAGAAGTTCTCAAGGCAGGTTCAGAGGCAGAAATGATCTCACACACACAGCATCACTCTATCCAGTTCCTTTAATATTTTCAATTCTCATTTCACAATTCCTGCCCACATTTATGATGTTCAGCTTGGTATCAAAGTCTAACCTTGGCTATAAAGTCACTACTTTTATTGTCTTGGAAAACATCCATGTGCAAAGAGAAAAAGCAAAATGTTTTAATTCATACTTATTCTAAGCACTGCCCAAATTCAGAATCACTCCCTACTTCCTTGTGCAGCACTTTCCTATTGACAAGGATATTTTTAATTCAAAGTTTCCAAAATCATAATATTTAATAAAACAAATCCCAAAATCAAAACGCTAAATTTATTTTATTTTCTTTTCAGTGTTCCAGAATTCATTGTTTATGCACCACACCCAGTGCTCCATGCAATATGTGCCCTCCTTAATACCCACCACCAGGCTCACCCGTCCCCCCACCCCTCGCCCCTCCAAAACCCTCAGTTCCTCTCTCAGAGTCCACAGTCTCTCATGGTTCTTCTAAATGTTTTCTTTCCCAGAAAGATTATAACTGCTTTAAAACTAGGTTAAAAAAAAAATGAAAGTACAAACCTTAACTGTCTATTAAAAAAATAGTATCTTAAATATTAATTAGCATTAAATAGGCTCTTCATTAAAGGGGTGTGCGGAAGAGAAAGCCAGGGAGGCGAAGTATTCAGGAATGTCCTCTGAAAGAATGATTAGTTAGGGAACCTCCCCACAGGCTCCTAGTTGGAGTGAGAGGCAATTCCCATCTTCTACACTCTCCTCTGGAAAACCCCTGGTGAGCTACCATGGAATAGGATCAAACCCCCACAAGCATAACCTAGCAACTGTAATTTCCCTCCACAAAATCAAAGAGAAGAAGAAAATACTGTATAGAATCCAGAGAATTACTTTAATATTTAAGTAAGGGAGAGACAAAGCTAAGGAAAAAATCCACCACTTTTAAACATCCACTTGGCGGGGGGGCAGTCTTCAGAAGTCATGAGTAAACGTAAGAATCTTGACAGTAAGTTCCAAAGTTGGGAGAGGAAGTCAGACTGTTTTATTTCAGGTATGAAATTTAAGTAGGAAGTAGAAATTTAGTGTAGGTACAAAGTATCTAGTTGTACCTAAACACTTACAGTTATTTAAATATTGCTAGGTTATGCTAATACTCATCAATAAGTATGTTTTTATATTACAAAACTGTTTTTACTGTCATTATAATTAGGAGAATTAATTGAATTAGTTTCTTAAACAAGATGAAAGTGTCCCATAGAAAACTAGACCACCAACACATCCTGCTGGAGACAGGGAGATGTGCCATTCAG
The DNA here is from genome assembly GCF_020171115.1 of Neogale vison. Classification (NCBI taxonomy): domain Eukaryota; kingdom Metazoa; phylum Chordata; class Mammalia; order Carnivora; family Mustelidae; genus Neogale; species Neogale vison. Next base: position 282,461,825 of record NC_058091.1, read on the forward strand.
ACTCCCTTTTAAGAAGGAACTCTTCATCCAGTGCCAACGGGTGCAGTTAACGCCGGGCCTACGGGAGGTCAGCGCCTTCGTGTCTGCCTCAGTTTTTGCACCCAGGTCATGCCCTTCTCAAGATACCATCAGCCAAGGACAGAGGAAAGCCATGGTAAAGAGACTTGGCACAGAGTACCCAACACAAGACTCTTTCAAAACCAGAATCTCTGCTTCAGGTTCCCACTGGGCTGAGAGACCTGTCAGATCTCCATCACAATTCTACTTGCTGACTGCCTGCCTGATCCCATTTTCTCCCTTTTCCTTTCAAAGTCTTAACCCCCAGAAGACCTTTTGCATCCCAACTCAGGCTTGGAGTCTGCCCCTCAGAGAATCCAGGTCGCGCAGTAGATGATTCATGGTCCAAAAAAGCAAGCAGTAGAGGTACTGTGGATGGATAACTTACTGGCCGGTGGACAATAAGGGCCCATTCCAGTGGTGTGCATGGATAGGCAGCCCCTTCTCAAAACACGTGCCCAATGGCTAAACCTTGGAAATGTGTACATGTGGAAAAGAGCACTCTAGCCAGCATGATAGGATTCAGGGGTCTGAAAAGTCAAGAGGGAAAAAACATACAAGGCCAGTGGAAGTAGCCAATAGTTATAAAAGCCCCAAAAGGGGTTATGAAAGGTGAAGACAGTTAAACAACTGAAAACAAAATGGAAAGGCCATAACGCCTCTTTGGCAGTTTCCCAAAAGGCCTTTATTTCCTCTTTTCCTGAAGTGGGAGAATAGGAAAAGCTAAAGACCAAACTCGGGATTTAATAGTCAGGGTCTCCCAATTTCAAAAAAGACTGAATGCTCAGCTGAGCTCAATGATGCCAAGATTAGGACCCTGGTAGGAAAGCCTGAGGCTCCAAGTGACTTGGGAGAGAGCACCTGGGTAGAAGCCCATGAAGATTCTCTCTCCAGACTACTCTTAAACTGAGAACGTGCAAAGGTGATCCAGACCTCCCTAGTAAGATTTAGCACTTTTCCCAGGGAAGAAGAAACTATGGAACTCTGTACCCTGCTAAGCAATGAGAGCCTCCACTCAGGATCTGTCCTCACCTCCTCTTACACCAGGTCACAAATAAATACAGGACTCAGTTGCAACAATAATACAGCCAGAGCACGCTGGGTCTCAGAAACAGAGAACATATCCAAAAAGACATGCAAGAATCAGTCAGCATATATTAACAAGGATGCATAATATCTACTGACTCATTTTTTTTCCTACTAACTCAGTTTTGAGGATGCTTAACCAAGGAGGCTGCATCATAGGCCTGGAATTATAAACTGATGTAGGGAGACAGTCTTAGGATATAGGATTAATGTTCTGGCAAGGGCCCTAGGAGATGGTATAAATTAGCAGTTAGGGGGGCTCCTAATAGCCTGGAGAAACTGATGGCTCATGCCAAGCAAGGCTGAACAGCCTGAAGTACCATAGCAGATGATATAGAAAATGAATAAAAGGCTTATGAGTCAGGTGCATTTGCCCAGCTGTATTATGGAAGGCCTGACAACCCAGCCAAGGATTCTATACCATGAGAAGACCCAGAGGACACACCATTCATCAAAGCCACCAGGAAAGGGCTAATGAGAACAGCACCATCATTATTAAGAAGTTCATAATGGCTCTTCCCCTACAGACCAGAGAAGAGGCCATAATAGAATGTGGTTCATTGGGGCACCTGGGTGGCTCAGTGGGTTAAAGCCTCTGCCTTCGGCTCAGGTCATGATCCCAGGGTTCTGGGATCAAGCCTTGCGTCGTCGGGCTCTCTGCTCAGCAGGCAGCCTGCTTCCCCGCCCCGCCACCCGCCTGCCTCTGCCTACTTGTGATCTCTGTCTGTCAAATAAATACATAAAATTTCTTTAAAAAAAAAAAAAAAAAAAGAATGTGGTTCATTGATAGCAATGAAGTCAATGGGCCTCTGAGGCAGGGGAGAGGATGTCAGTATGCTTAATCACAAAAGCCAGAGTTGCAATCAACATAATAAATAGCAAGGTCAAATGGCTACATATATGAATTTTTCAACAAATGACACCGAAACAATTAAATATCCATATGCAAAATAAAGAATCTTAACCCTTATCTCATACCATAAACAGAGGCTAACTCAAAATGGATCAAAGGCTAGATGCAAAAGCTACAGTTAAAATTGTAAAACTTCTAGAAGAACGTCACAAGGTTCTCAGGATGGCACACACCAATGACTGAGCAAGCCTCTGGTACAAGGGTCCAGACATGCCTGTCCAACTGGGGACTCCTCTAGTGAGCAATCATTGCTCCCTCATTCCCAAGGAGCTGGTAGAAACTGTCAGATCAGCCTCATGCTGAGCGCTCCCATTGCCCAACCCCACTTTTGCCCCTTTCCTTTCATAGGTGTTACAGATAAATCTTTTGCTCTCCTAACTTCATCTCAGCGTCTGCTTCCTATTTTCTTATTTTTTAAAAAACAAGCTCCCTCTTTCAAAACATGCTACCAATGTTCCCAGTTCTGAAGAGCTTAGAAGTCACCACTCCACCTAACAACAGATAAAAAGCTAAAACGACTGAAAAAGATCAACTTTTCTTGGATCCCTGAGAGGTGAAGACACAGAACAAACCAACTGCCCCCAAGGACTGGAGAGACAAATAGAGAGTCACAACTTACCAGAGCAGAAATCTCCAAGCAGAAACCTCCACAGGAACCAGTGCCAGAAAAAGAAAATCCTGTCTAACCAACAAATTGCTTGTGGCTCAGTATGGCCAACTCTTGAGAGTTAAACACTCCAGGGAGACCCACTCTTAGGGAGGCACCACAGCATCATGATATTTACTTCTAAGAGCCTAACCAAGTGCCCACAGTAAGTAAGAGAAAAATCCCCTTGCGCTTCCAGTAGAGGAGTAGAAGGAACCATTTTGAAATAAATGAGCACACTTCAGTCTTCTTAATAAGGCTGCTCACAGGAAAAACTGGTTAACCAGAGCCCAGATGAACCACAGTAGGGGGACTATTATCAGAGCCTAACTGCCCTGGGGAAAGGAAAATGCCCAACTCCAGCCCACTGGGCCATCTAGTCTCACCTAAGGGAGGAGAAAAAAACAACTGAGAAACCTTTGTAAAGTTCACAGTCCAGAGGCACAGGATAAAAGACTGAGACCTAATCATAGGACTAGAGAATGCTTTGCCTCCCCCAACACTTTACCACCACATTATTTAAGGCTTATTTGCAGTAGTTCCTTTTATCTGATACATCGTGTCTGACTATAAGGGGAAAAAAATCACAAGGCAAACCAAAAGGCAAAAACAGAATTTGAAAAGAGAAAGCAAGCATCAGAACCAGACATGGCAGGGATGCTGGTATTACAGACTGGGAATTTAAAACAACTATAATTAATATGCAAAGGGCTCCAATGGATAAAGCAATCAGCATGCAGGAAAAAAAATAAGCAATGTAAGCAGAGAAATGGAAATCCTAACAAAGAACCAAAAAGAAATGCTTGGGTTAAAAATCCCTAGAGCCAAACTGAAGAACGCCTTTGATGGGCTCATTGGTAGACTGGACACAGCTGATAAAAGAATGTCTGAGCTGGAGGACATGTCAATAGGATCCTTAAAAACTAAAAATCAAAAGAGAACAAAAACAAAAAAAAAAAAAACAAAAAACACCAGAATAGGATATCCAAAGACTGTGTGGGATAACTACAGAATGTGTAACATAGCGATGTAATGGGAATACCAAGAAGAGAAGAGGAAGGGAACAGAAAAACTATTTGAAGCAATAGTTTCTGAGAATTTCCCCCAAATTAATGTCAGAAATCAAACCACAAACCCATGAAATTCAGAGAACACTAAGCAGGACAAATTCCAAAATTCCAAAGAAACCCCAAACAAACTAACAAAATACCCTATATCTAGACATACTAGACAAACTAACAAAATACCCTATATCTAGACATATCACAAACTACAGAAAATCAAAGACAAAAAGTCCTGAAAGAGGGGCACCTAGGTGGCTCAGTCATTAAGCGCCTGCCTTCAGCTCAGGTCATGATCCCAGGGTGCTAGGATCCAGCCCCGCATGGGGCTCCCTGCTCTGCTGGAGGCCTGCTTATCCCTCTCCCACTTCCCCTTCTTGTGTTCCCTCTCTGGTTTCTGTCAAATAAATAAATAAAATCTTAAAAAAAAAATCCTGAAAGAAGTTAGAGGAAAGAAACACTTTATCTGTAGAAAAACAAAGCTAAGAATCACATCTGATTTCTTCAACCACGCAAGTACAAAGAGAGAGGAGTAAAATGCTTAAGGTGTTAAGAGAAAAAAGCCACTAACTAGAATTCTGAACCCTGCAAAATTATCTTTCAGAAGAGAAGGAAAAATAAAGATTTCCTCATACAAACAAAATTGAGGGATTTGTTGCCAATAGACTTGACTTGCAAGAAACAAATTCTTTAGAGAATAAAGAACTTACGTAAATCAAGTTTTACATAAAGGCAGAACATCAAAGAAGGACTAAGTCTAGGCAAAATAAAAATGTTCATTTTTCTTACTCTTAATAATCTAACAATAAGAGTTTGTTCAAAGTAATAATACTAACAATGTATCTCATTATGCATACTTATGAATATATCTTATGTATGCTTATCTAGGTAGCTCACATATCAGAGAAATGAATGACAACAGTGATACAGGGATGATAGGGAGGAATTAGGTTTGTTTTGTTATTATAAGGTACTCAAACTATCCATGAAGTGGTATAGTGTTATTTGAAAACGAACTAAAATTGGCTGTAAATATATACTGCAAACTCTAGGGCAACCACTTAAGAAGTAAAAATAAAATAAAATAAAATAACTGATAGGGAAGAAAGGAGAGAAAATAGAATCATATAAATGCTTAGTTAAAACCATCAAAGGCAGAAAATGAGTGGAAAATAAAAATAGTAAAATGGCAACAAATAAAAAATAGTAACAAATATGGTAACTATTAATCTAACTCTATCAATAGCAACTGCTTTACACATCAATGGTCTAAATGTACCAGTTAAAAGACAGAGATTGTCAGAGTTGACCAAAACCATACTATACTATATGATTCCAACTACATGCCATTCTGAGAAGGCAAATCTATGGAGGCAGGAAAAAGATCAGTGGTTGCCAGGGTCTGTGGGAGAGAGTTGAATAGGTACATGGAGATTCTGAAACCAATAAAGATATTCTGTATGATACCATAACGATGGGCACATGTCATTACATATTTGTCCAAACCCACAGAATAAATTATAACAAGAGCTAACAGTAATGTAAACTATGGACTTTGAGTCAATGCAGATTCATCAACTGTAAGCTTGTGCATGTTGGGGGAACAGGGAGTACATGGGAAATCTCTGTATTTTTCTCCTCAATTTTCCTGTGAACCTAAAGTTGCTCTTAAAAAAAAAAAAGTTTAATTTTTTTTTAAAGTGCTAGAAATTCTGCATCTTGAGTCCTATTCTTAAAATTATAAGGTAAATTAACATATTAAAGTTGCCGAGAATTCTCCCCCCTCAAAAAAAAAAACCTGCTGAACTTATTTTACTCAGCACTTCCTAAAATAATTTGACTATGAACCCCTTTTCCTCCTAATAACCATAAAACCCCACAGAAGTAGGCTCTATGGAACACACTTTGAGAAATACAAACTAAGTGGCAGTTTACCGAATTCCAAATATGGCCTTCAAGAAAAAATAAATGAACTCTTAAGTCTTATCCTGCAATTGCAAATCTATAAAATAAAAGCATCACATTAAAATGAATTAGAAATTTACATAGTTAACTAATTCTAATCTGTTGCATCCTTGAACATGTTTGAAAAAGTATCAAGATCAAAACTTTCCAATTTTTTACAAGGATTCACATCAGGAATTTTCAAAAATAGGACAGCTGACTATCTTGGACTCTCATATTTAGGTTAATTGGCTTTTGGTTTATTCAAATGGTGGAAAATACCTTTCAGGCAACTTTCCTTCCTCTCCATTCTCACTCTGCTCAAATTAAATCCCTCAGTCAAAGAAGTTTCTTCACAACCTGGCCTCACCTTATCAGCCTAATTTTACAGATAGACACAGTCCTATGTTCTAAGACATATTCAGCCAAAGCTCCATATCCACATGCAACTGCAAAGGCAGTCTTTACATAAAAGATGTAAATAAAGTTCAAAATATTAGGTAACTAGAGTGACCATATAACTAATATTCCAAACTAGACACTGCTGGAAGTGAAGACTACTAATCATTAAACCAGAACAACACACAAATTAATTATGTCCCAGTAAATCCCCTCAACCCATTCTATCTACTCTCTATTTTATTTTTGTAACAAGTTTGCTAAGAAATTGCACGTCACTCACTTGACATTACTTAATGCCTGCTGTGTTGCCAAGTCCTTTGCTAGGCAGCGAGATTTAAAAAAAATAAATATGCAAGGCAAATATAGTCCTTGCCTTTTTGGGAGAAATAGAAATAGGTTAACAAACATATAACTAAAATAATTACAAATTGTGATTTTAAATACTTTAAAGGAAAAAAAATAACTTTAGAAAAGAAAGGAACTACTAGAGAGAGGCTGTTCACAAAAGACCTGTCTGGAGTGGTGACATTTGAACGGTGACTCGAAAGCTGAGTCAGATTAGCTATAGAAGTGGCTGGGAGATGGAAAGTAGGGGAGACTTCCAAACTCAGAGAACAGCATGTGCAAAGGCCCTGAAAGGAGAAAGTTCAGTTTAAGTGAGAAAATGTAGAAGACTTGTCTTCTCATAGTTTAGCAAAGAAAAAAATACGTGTCTGGGGCAGACTGGAGAGGTCAGAAGTCTTGCATTCCTGATCTAAAATTCTCAGGGAAAAGTAAAATAGAAACTTAACTGTCAATGCACAGAGCAGAGTGAATATTAAGCATTTCCTCTACTACCCCCTTTAGCATAAGTCACCCAAAGAGGTAAATTAAGTCAAAGAAGAAGAAAGGATAGTAAAATGAGCTGTGTTAACAACACCAGGACATAACAAGGAAGGTGGAAAAAAAGAAGAACCCTCCTACTGCACGATAAGCTTCCCCACTGGGTGTCATTATGTTTTCCTCTCCAAAGCTGGGAGCTGATGTCTCTTTCTTCTGCATCTTCAAAACTCCTTCAGCATCATGACTTTTCCAAGTGGCCATGGCATGCGGAAAGTTCTAGACAACTTACACAGTACTTTTAAGTTTGAATAAGATGTAAAATTAAGATTGCACAATTATACTCAGGGAAGCAGAATGCATTTCTTCTACCAAAATTTGGATACATACTTCTGAGTGTCAGGGGTTTTATCAAGAACAAAGGGAAGCACAAATCCAGGGAAGAAATTAGAGGTCAGAGTAAAGCCATTTTCAAATGTAAAAAAATAAACAATATTAAGCCTAAACATGAATTAATTTTAAAAGAAAAGAGACTCCAGCATAATTTGGGGGTCTAGGAAAACTCTGAGCTTTATTCTAGTGTTTTGGGTTCAGCAAAACACGTTTTGCCAAACGCTTTCCCCCTTAATTCAGAAAAGGCATGCATATTTCAAAGGAAATTTAATCCATATGTTTCTGATTCATTTACACTTAATTCATCAAAATGTTGTTTTGTAAGAGTTATTTGGTGTCCAAGAAGTCTTATAAGACTCTTCTCTTTGAACCAGAAAGCCTTGCGTTGCCAGGACTAAATGGAACTTTATATGCAAAAAGCGTAGGGACCTGGTGTTCCACTAGGAAGTTTGGCCCATAAACTAGACTCTGCTCCTAGAGTCTTGAGGTCAAGAGTAACAGGTAATGCTGAGATTTAGCAGGGAAACTTTAGCTAGATAAAGAGAAACTGTCAAACAACACTCTCCAGTGAAACAAACTCATCATTCTGTTATTGAGAAGCAAGGTTGTTTTTCTTTTTTTTTTTTTCACATTTTTTATTACGGAAAACCATTCCAATGTTTCAACAAGAAAATGAAGGACTTTGGTCCTTAGCATGGAATGTTATACTTAGTTATTAACCATGAATAAATATGTTATTTTATAAAACAATGGGCAAAGTGTATTTCCTCTGGTATTCCAAGCATTCTGTTATACAAATTGTGAGCTTCCTCAATGCTGCCTTCATGTACTTCACTACTTGTTTTGGGCCTCGAGAATGCTTTCCTTAAATCTAACTGATGTTCACATTTTCTACTAACCAGTAGGCTTTGTTCTCTTTGAGCATGTACTTACAGAATTGGTTCTTCTGTCTTGGGGTGTGTGTGTGTGTGTGTGTGTGTGTGTGTGTGTTCTAATAAGCATGCAAAGTCTCTACATTTAAAGACATATTAGCCTGTGATGCATTAACTGTGCTTATTAACTTGATTGTGCATACATTATGGCAACAGTTCAAAACATCTTTTCCAATGATCCAAATAACATGATATAGTTATAGTGCTATCCCTTGATAGATGTGGGAAAGCCCACAGTCTCTTGAATGACAATGAGACACAGGGATCTAAAAACACAGACCTCAGACTTAAAATGACTATGAAGATTTCCTATGATCAAAACCATAAAATAGTTCAGTGAAAATAACTCAAGTAAAATATTGAAAAGTAACAAAAGCAGTTGCTATTAATGTTTTAACTACTCAATTTAAACTAAAAAAAAAAAAGTGATCTGAAAAAAAGCACACTATGGATTTGTATTCTTTGATAATACTGTCATGGGTCTTCATAATCAATATTATCAAGTGGTAGAATATTTTTTTTAAGATTTTATTTATTTATTTGACAGAAATCACAAGTAGGCAGAGCAACAGGCAGAGAGAGAGAGGGAGAAGCAGACTCCCTGCTGAGCAGAAAGCCCAATGATGTGGGGCTTGATCCCAGGACTCTGGGATCATGACCTGAGCTGAAGGCAGAGGCTTTAACCCACTGAGCCACCCAGGTGCCCCAGTGGTAGAATTTTTTTAAGGAATCCAATGTGGGGCTCGAACTTTTGACCCCAAAATCAAGAGTCGCATGCTCCACCATGTGAGCCAGCCAGGTGATATAGTTTTAGGCATTTTTAAATGATACAATTTTTAAGACTTCTTTTAAATCTAAAATATTAGTGTTACATAACTTAAATAAATCTCAACTTAAAAAAATCCCGATTATCTGCACAAAAATTTTGCTGAATGCAGACTACTCATTAAAGACAAAGACTGATGAATACTGAAATCTATTAAGAGCCTAGCATGCAAACAACAGTTTTATCTAAAGGATTGAGCTGTATACTGCAAAGCATAAGATTTGAAACTTATAGAATTATCTTATTTCTTACTGCTAATTATATTAAGAGAAAGCAGCAGCTACAAAGAGGACTTGGATCAGGTCCTAGCTCTACCATTTAGGAACTGTTCACTTAGGCATTGATTTTGTTTGTTTGTTTGTTTGTTTGTTGTGTTTTTTTTTTTATTTTCTATCATCCAGGTTCCTTATCCTTCAAATGGGTAAAATAGTATTTTAATCTCAAAGAGCAGAGTAGTAAACACATGTGCATTAAAGTAATGCTAGCTGCTATAACAAATAAATAACCGAATTATAATATCTTGAACATGACCAAAATTTATTTCTCATACATACACAGTCCTACATGGGTTTTCTTGATTGTCATGGGGCTCTACTCCAATCAGGGACTTTGGAACCAAGGCTCTTTAAATCTAGTAACACCATCCTTTCCAATGCATCACTTCTAAGATTGTTTCCTCCTCAAGCCAGCAGAAAAGGAAAGGGCACAGAGCATCACCTGTGGGAAGATTTTATGGTCTAGACCTAGAAATGGTACACCTCACTACTATTCCGCTGGCAAAAACTAACTCACATGGCCACATCTAATTACAAATGAATATGGAAACCTACTAGTTAGGTTGCTAGGCAGAGAGGAAACAGGATGAGAAAAAACTAGCCTGTCTCTGCCACATATAAAGTGCACAGAACTCTTCCTTTCATGTAGTAAGTACTCAACAAATGTTGGCTATCTTTTTGCTATCACCATTATTAATGAAGTTTCTCTTAAGCATAGACATTTGGCTTAGAGGACACCAGCCTCATTGACAGGGCAGGTGAATACATATTTTTCATACGGCTCAGAGAAATTCATATATGTTCAAAATTAAAATAAAATAGCAAAACGTTTTTGAGAAGCTTTACACTTAATGGCTAGACACATCAAATAGGTTTCTAAACAAAAGACTATATATATTCTTAAATACGACTATGGTAATGAAAAGAATCAAGCAGGCTTTTCAGGCTTCAAATGTTCAAAGATCCCAGCTTAGTGGATTAGAACAAAATCCTTAGACAGGGGCATTTCACATACCACTATAGCAAACCCCAAGCTGCTGTCCAAATTCCTTTGCTGCATTATCTTCCTGTTGCAAAGCACACAGCTTTCATGGTGTACAAGCTGAATTTTTTTTTTTTTTTTTTTTTTTTTTGTCTGCGGAGTTCCCACTGTATTAATGTTTTCTATAATGGAATAAAGCTTATGCAGTCCACCAATATCTCCCAGTAAAGATTTAGAACCACGCCTATTTTTCTGCAAGGAAAGACTTAAAACTATACCTGTCTCTCCAGGGCAATGTGGGAAACCTCCTAAAAGACCATTCCTTTCTTCTTAAAAGAAATGACTTTTTGAAAACTTTAAGTAAAGGAAAAATTCAAGCTTTTTCAGGGTCTGTCTGGTTCTAATGGTAAAGCATTGCCAATCCAAGGGACAGATTTCAGCAGCTTTAAAAAGAGTTTGTTAATTAAAATCACCCTTCTCTTAACTTGCCTCTTTTTCTGTCTCTTTAGCTGGCTCAACTCGTCCATTAGTATAATATTAAACAAATGAAAACAAAAGGAAAAATGAAGCAAGTTCTTTCTATGCATATTTCTAAGACGAGGCAGTGTGTGCTCCAAAACCATGTCCACAGAGCCAAAATTGTTGAGAAAATAAAGCAGCTTTTTAGCTGATTGAAAACTACTTGTATTTAATGCTTGTTTTATGTACCCAAAATGAATCATACCCTTGCAGTTTAAGAAGTAATAGCAAAACAGACACTACGAAGATACAGTACTCCATTCCACATACAAGGCTTTGACAGGGCCTCCAAAACATACCCAAGAAAGCAAGCTGCCTCTTAATCCCATCAGAAAATGCCTAAGGAGGCCCCCACATTTCTTTCCCCCAATAACTTGTTAACCTTGGAAAGAAAAGATTTCTGAATGTCCCCGACAACCTTGGCTTTCTGATCATGTGATCAGAGAAAGAACCACACTCTGGCTTTCATTAGTCTGAGGACATCTGCAAAGGAGAACTTACAACACAAAACAATCTCGGTCGCTGATCTTGTTCTCTCATCTGGACCAAACAGTGTTAGTGTCAACAACTGCAGTAAACAGCATGGGGAGAGTTAATGTAAACATTTCAGAAATCATAAGCTTAATATCATTGTTCAGAAGTTGGACCAAGCTATGACTAAACTCTTCTGCACTCGAGACCGAGACCGCAGGCTAGAGACGGACTTTGATAGATTTCCAGAAAGAAAGTGTATCCAAACCTGCACGCTGGGAGACAAGTAAACAATCCCGGCATTGGAGGTAGACGTGGCAACAGGTACAGGGGCTGGGGGTGGGGGGTGATTCATGCAGAAGGCAGGACAAGAGGCAGGAGCGCCAGGATCAGGTGGGAAGCCTTCTGTGGGCCCCACTGTGGTTAAAGTCAAGTCATACAAGTAGATCTGTTTATTTCTGCAGTGGCAGTTCAGCTCGGGCTCCTCTGGCCACAGTTTTTTAAAATAGCTCCATGCCATTCCTATTATGCTTGGGCTTTCTTTAGACCCAGGGCAAGACAATGGAAAAACCAACCTAAACGAAAACAAATGGAAACTAAATACTTTGGGTTTACGTTATAAACATATCAGCCACAAGGCAGGTAATTACCTTCAAATAAGGGGATAATTTCCTGGGTCACGATGCCCAAGTGAGAATCTTGATGTCATTTATAAGATCATAATGTTCTTTCTAGATGTTTCTGCCATCCCTATTTCTATGCAGCCAAAGACACTTCTGAGCTTCATGTTTATTCCCTTTAACCCCATGATAAAGACAGGCTACACTGAATGTTACCTACTCTATAGCATCAACAATAGAATGCTTACCATCACTGGACTGAATTGAAATGATTAAGCTCTAGCCCCCTCTACTTACAGACTTAGAAAATAGGAATGCTCTCCCTTTTTATGAGGACATTTGGGCATCCCTTTATAATTTCTCATTGGCTTTGTCATTGGGATTTGAATCCAGGGCATTGGAAGCTGTACATTCTTTCTGCTAGACCATGTTATCTCTACATAAATGTAAGGAGCTGAATTAGAACATCCCTCATTATAAAGCAGACTATGAAAATCACTAAGTACTTTATTCAAGGTCATGATGCTAGTGAATGGCAGAGGTTAAGATTTGACACCTGAGTGTTTCTGGGTCCAGAGCCCATGCTTTTGGTACCAGGCTGCACTGTGATCACTCCCAGGCAGCCAAAGACTATAAAGTCTGCACTGAAAACTAGCTAAATAAGAAAAAATCAGAATTTCTTATACCTTTTCAGCATCTTATTTAACTCATGATCTCATTCCAGATCTTTTTGTCTGTGAGTCCTTAAATCTATAATAAGATTTCAGGATAGCTTTTTTTTTTTTTTTAATTGTTCTCAGCCTTATGAAGGCCACATTCATTAATTAGAATAGACACATTATGTGTCTATTTATTTCTCTTCTTCCTTGGTCTGAAAAGTCAACTGAGAAGTATTTATTAAGTGCTTACTATGGGCCAAGCACTATGCTACACATTGCAAGGTACCAAAAAAAAAAAAAAAAAAACCAAAAAACAAAAAACAAAAAAAACAAACCCAAAAGACATTAAATCACCTTCAAGGAGCTTATGGTCCAGCTAGAAATACATGATTCCAAATGATAGCAGGAAACATCTACATACTTAACTCAAAATCGCTTAAAAAGTACAAAACACTCAAACAAGAGAAAAACGTATGAAACCTCTAAGGTCATGACTAAGTAATAACAACATTGCAATAGTTCCTATAACATTTTTTCTGTCCTCCATCTGGACATGGATCTTTTGACTATAAGAGACAGAAGCAACTCCGATTAGGTAAGGCAAAAAAGGGAATTTATTTGTTCATATTTATAAAAATTCTCTACAAATTCATAACTTGCAGTCCTGGTCCAAAAGCAAACCCTCAGTGAAAACAGTTATCTATGTCACTATTCACTTTTTGTGAAGAATAAATACAGGCTTAATTTTAGTTTCATCAAAAGTTTTTATAATATGTAACTATGCAATGGAATATACAGTGAAAAAGAAATGATTGTTGTCCTTTCTTTGTTTTCTCTTTTCTTTTTCTTTCTTTCTTCCTTTTTTTTTTTTTTTCCTGAATGGAGAATTTATCTTTGCCAACTGAAAGGCCCCACAACAGCTATAGTAACCTCTAGGACCTCTAGGTACTTTGGTTCTCAGCTGTGGTCCATAACACTAATCTAAGAATCTCTTAAAAGGAAATCAATGCATCCTTCTCTCCCCTCAGCTCAAGACCAATCCAATCAGAAGCCAAGGAATTGGGGCTTAGGCAACAATATTTTCTATGTGCAATGAGGACTGAAAACCCATCTTTTGCCTCGTACTTACATTATGCCATCTACTCAGTCAAAAAATTAGCAGTGCTCCCAGTTAATGACAAAAGGATGGAAAGCTAATTTTGGCTCCTAGACAAGGGCAAAACAAGAAGAAACGATTAGCAGAATAATTCAGGCACACTTATGTTTTCCCCAGATGTGGCAGTGACTGTTGGCTGTGATACCTTACAACCGTTCACAGTTTCCTTGCAAGGATCCCTTCCCAACCCTAATATTCTAGAGTCTTTATAGGTGCCCTCCACTCTTTGTTGTTGTTCTTGTTGTTTTGTGTTCACAAAATCAGCCAGACAATGATTTGCCATTATCCTCAGTCTTGATGTAAAATATGAATTCGACGTTTAGACTACTGCGTCTGGGTAGAAAAAGGCAGAACTGAGTGCATGGTATTCTGCTGTCCAACACCACAGCCAGTTGATAGACTGTCCCACACGCTGTTCTGAAGCAGAAGGCCAATCACTTGAGGTCATTAAAGGACAGTTATTTTAAGGGGCTTGTTAGTGAGCCATGTGAAGTGACAGGGGCCATAAAGCTGGCCATAAATGTCGCTTGTAATGAAAGATAATGCATCCATGGTGGTTCATTTAAGAAAACATAGGACTGCGTAAGAAGGAGAACAGCTTAGCTACTGTTTTATTCACAGCTTATTAGTAATAAAAAAATAAAAATAAAAATAGAGCACTTTGTGAAAGAAGGGAGTCATTTACATTGACTGCATTAGAGGAAAAAGCTTTAAAAGGTGGCAGCTCATTGTTTATGGGGTTTTTATTTTCTGCCAACTCAGAGGGATCATATGGCTGCAGTGCTGTCTTCTTCACTTATATTGACTCCATGGCCATTGTGGACCCAGGAAGGAAATCCTCTGTCTTCAGAATCAACAACTTACTCTCAGTGGCCCAACTGGCAGAACACAAAAATAAACAAACGCAAAAACCTCTTATTTTGCAATATTAACAAAGAAAACACTGACCTTCCACCTTCTACCTAATCTACCCCCAATTGCTTCTTTGACACCATGCCTAGTCAAATGAAAAGAGGTTTTCGAAAGAAGGAAAGAAACATCTGCTTGGACTTCAAATTCCCCTCCAGAGCAGAAATCAAGCCTAGAAAGGTTACATGTTTCAATGAGCATGCAAGACAAAGGAGAAAGTTCAACTGCTTATCCCACTTGACCTTGGCTATAACACAGGATCACGTTGATCCTGATGGAGAGATTAAAACGCCAAGTCCAGAACTGCTCACCAAGCAAATTCACAAGGGGAGTTCTAAGAGTTCTTTGGCACTCTTGTTTCATATGGAATTAGCAGGGACGATCCCAGGCTACAAATGTAGCAATATTTTAACTCAGTGTGCAAAATTTCAAAGATAAAGCCTGAGATTGGAAGCCGGACTGAACTTCTCAAACACTGCTTTCCTGGTAGGCTTTGTCAAAACAAACAAACAACAACAACAAAATAAAAAAAAACCACACTCGGGCATGTATGAGAGTTCCTGAAAGATTTCTTTACAGAGGGGGAAAATAGAGGTCATTAGGGCCATGACAGGTAAAGGATAAGGTAGGTGGTGACAAACCCAAAAACATTTTGTCTTACATATCCCTACTTTAAACTGCAAGTTCAGGCTACCTTTCATGAAAATTACATGCATACAGCAAAACGGGTGTTGTCGAAAACCAACCCCCAGGCTTGGGAGCCAAAATATAATGTGAAAACACAATTTGGGATAAAGAGGAGCAATAGCTTCATTGCTTTGCAGGGCAAAGGAGGGTGTATCAGGCTATGGCCTTCAAAAACTGTAAGCCTACTGGGAAGAAGGGGCTGGGGTAGGGGGCCAAGGGAGGGATGTTTCACTGGGAAATACACGATCTAGCTAGTTTCGACATAAACTGTGTACCCGCTTCCAGCCTCACTGTTCATTTTCCGGGTGGTACGGGTATCTAAAACAAGGCTAAGAGCGGGGAACGGAAGGTTTGCGGAAGAGAGGGAAAAGGTTACTTTAAAATACAACTTTGCTGAAGCATTAGTGCAGCCATTTTTATCTTTGTTCAACCTCTTGCTTTCAAGCGGTTTCCGTGGCACTAAATGATCACATCTTTCCACAGGAAACACTGTAGCACTTGGGGGTCAGAAATCAGAAATATAAACTCCAAACTTAAAATTTTGAAAACCTGGGAGAAGGGGTAACAACAAAAGAAAGATTAACAGCAAACGTCTGAGCTGGTCCATCAGCCCATCTCGTAAACCACTAATAGAAAGCACCCTGGACCAGTGCTCTGGGAAAGTGGGTTCCAGCCCCACATCACCCACTGCTTGACTGTACCTCAGACAAGCTTCTTAGGTTCTTTGAGCCCCAATTACCTTGTCAGCAAAATAAAAGGGTCAGAGTAGAGGAATTCTAGAACCAACTATTCATAGAGATTATGGAAGCTACGCAAAGCTGCTCATGAATTTCATGCCTCCATTTCCAACTTGTTTTTTTCTGACTAGCCCAACCCATAGCCTTTTCTTCCTCTTTCCTGTTGTCTACTCATTAACTCTCCTGCTGCTCTCTTAACTCAGTTCAGTATTATTCAATCCGGGTAATGTCTTCTCTCTCCTTGAGACTGTAAACTCCCTGGAAGTACAACAACTTGTTTCTAACAACATCCCTCACTGAAACTGACAGTGTTAATTAAGCACATGGTAGATGTTCATACACTTTTTTAAAATGTATGTGTGAATGAATGACTATTTGGCACTTAGTAAATATTGACTTGAATAGTCACTACTGATCACAAAAATAAACCAAGAGAAACCACACTGATTTCTAGAAAGCAAGATCTAGTCACTAAACCAAAAACTTGCCTAGGGTACATTTGTTAGGAAAAAAAAAATTCATATCCCCACTTTAAAATCCCTCTGTTATCCCAATTTTGACAAAATTACAAAGGTTATAAATTATATCTGAAAATGTTAAAGATCTATAAAAAACAAGCAAATCAATTGACACAAAGGTATTATTAAAGTATCTTTTTTCATAGAAATAGGAAGAAATTCTACATCTTTCTAGTCCTTACTAACATACTGTACTAAATTTCTAGTGTTTCTTGAGCCTTTACTCTATTTTACTAATAAATACAGAAATACTTAACTCTGTACCCCATTTAGGATGATTTAAGTTGTCACACTTTTTCTGTTCCTATTAAAACTTACTTCAGTACAGCTAGTATAAATTTATTGGCCACCTTTGCTAAAAATATCTACTGTTTTCACTCATTCCCTACCACATACATACTAAAGAAAATCTCTTACAGGCATGGATATAAAAATTAGTGTGTTTATGGATTTTGCCAATATTGCTGACTCCTGTGGCTAAACGTTTTCAGTGTTTATCATCCCAGAAAAGTGCTATGTCTAAGAGTGGAGGATTAATTAGTTAACAACCATAGGCAGAAGGAGAAAATAAGAGGCTCTGACATTCTAAGAGTCTTGCAACACCACCGACAAGGGCTCTCCCCTGCTAGCATATGGAAAGTTTTCTTACTTGCTAATTAGACTCTACCATCTAAGCCTTCTCCTTACTGCATAAACACCAATTTTATCCTAGGCATAACCTCAATTAGTTTTTCCTATGCTAATAACCAAGGAGACATGGTACACATTTTTCTCTCCTTGATTTTGGTTATCAGCATGTATCTGAAAGGAAAGCACATAGAGAAAAATCACAGCCAGATAAAATTAATTCCTAAGAGAAATAAGTCCCAAGACTATGAAGGACCGCAAATTAACGGTAAGCAACACACATGACAACCTTTTTATATGCTACATATTCAGTCAGGGGTTGGAACTTCAAGAAATAACCATTTCTATCATATGTGGTTTTTAGCTCCCTGTTGAAGTTTACTATCACAAACTTTAACTTTGGCTAAAGTATACCTTAAAATATTTGTTTATCACATCTGGTCACAACAAAATCATTAGGAAACCCTAAACCAGTTGAGTCCATTATAAGTGGGTCGGAATTACAAACACACACATCCCCCAGTGACCACACTATTTTAAAAATCCCTTTAGTCATTAGCATTTTGTTTTAGAAAGAGTGTCCCCTTTCCCCTAAATCTACCTTGAAAGGACAATTTTAATTGCAAGTGTCCCAGATAAACAAGAACACTGATAAGGCAGTCAGACTGAAAACAAAGCCAGCAAGGATAATGCATTGCCACACTTGCTCTTGCCGTCCTGTGATGACTGAGTTCACATGAACCACCATTAGCACGTGGTGTTTGCCAACCCAGGCTCACAGTATTCACGTGGGAAGCCTGAACCCCGGCAAAGAGCAGGGAGAAGTAGCGGGAGGAGAGGAGTCACACCTGTGATGTATCTTCTTGTCTTGACTATGAGAAATGTGGGGTAGAGTAATTCAGAGTTACTGAAACAGCAGGGCTATTAGGCATGTGTATCAGATTGACCCAAGTTTGATGTGACAGAAACAGCATGTTCTGCTATTCAATGAACCCACTGGTGTAAATACCAGTCAGGCAGCCCATGAACTCCAGTGGAGTTCAGTTTATTTTGCATGTAACACAAGGAGATTTTTCTGACATTTTTGCTCTCAAGTACAGAGAAAAAAAATTTAACCACTGAATAGGCCTGACACAAAATGAAAAGAAAGCAGTTGCTTAAAACCAAAAATACATCTCTGAAAAAATCTCTTATTCTAAATACGTTTCAGGGACCATCAAATGGAATCCATTATATGGGATTACATTTGGTTACGCTCCTAGAAAGTATACAGTTAACTGATTGTTCACTTAAAAGATACAGCTTAAAAACAACGTTAAGCAGCATGATAATTCAGAGTAACTAAACCTCATAGACTAAAAGATTCTCAGAAATATAAATTATTTCCAAAGAATAACCCTTCATTTTTCGAAAGAAATTACGTAGCTTTCTTTTTCTCTGGAACTAAGTGAAATCCCTTAGCAAAAAAATGAAGTACACCACTGAGAAAAATGAGCACTTTTTCTTTATTCCAGTATAGTTAACAGTGCTGTATTAGTTTCAAGCATACAACACAGTGATTCGACAATTCTGTACATTACTCAGTGCCCATCATAAGTCACGGTAAGTGCACTCTTCATCTCCATCACCTGTTCACCCATCCCCCAACATCTCCTCTCCGATAACCATCAGTTTCCTCTCCAGAGGTGAGAAGCTAGGTTGTATTTTTTGTTTGTTTGGTTTGGTTTATCTCTTTTTTTCTTTGTTCATTTGTTTCTTAAATTCTACAAATGAGTGAATCATATGGTATTTGTTGTTCTCTGACTTACTTCATTCAGCGTAATACTCTTCAGATCCATCCACGTTGTTGCAAATGGCAAGATTTCAGTCTTTGTATAGCTGAGTAATATTCCGCTGTATATATACACCATTTCTTTATCCATTCATCAATTGATGAACACTTGGGCTACTTCCTAATTTAGCTATTGTAAATAATGCTGCAATAAACATAGGGGCGCATACATCCCTTCATATATCCCACTCATATTCTTTGAGTAAATATCCAATGATGTGATTACTGGACCATACGGTAGGTCTACTTATAATTTTTTGAGGAACATCCATATTGTTTCCCACAGCAGCTGCACCAGTTTACAATCCCGCCAACAGTGCACAAGGATTCCTTTTTCTCCACATCCTTGCCAACATCTGTTGTTTCTTATGTTTTGCTTTTAACCATTCTGACAGGTGTGAGGTGATATCTCATTGTGGTTTTGATTTGCATTTCCCTGACGATGAGTGATACTGAGCATCTTTTCATGTATCTGTTAGCCATCTGTCTGTCTTCTTTGGAAAATACCTTTTCATGTCTCATGCTCATTTTTTAATTGGGTTATTTTGTTTCTTGGTGTTGAATTGTGTAAGTTCTTTATACATTTTGGATACTAATCCTTTATCAGAAACAAGCACTGTTAAACATTGGTATTAGGAGTATAAAATGTACAGCTTTTCTGTAGGGCAATTTGGCAATAGTTACCAAAAGCCTTAATAATGTTAAAAACCTTTATAATAATTCTATTTCTAGGAACTTTTCCTAATAAGTAAACTGAGGTACAGATAAAGAGTTAAATACAATAGTGTTCATTGTATAATTAATACTGAAAATAACCTTGATGTTCAGGAATTTGGTTAACCAGCTGAGCCTCGGTGGCTCAGCTGGTTAAGCGTCTGCTACAGTTAAGGTCATGATCCCACAGTCCTGGAATCGAGTCCCACATCGGGCTCCCTGTTCTGAAGGAAGTCTGGTTCTCCCACTACTCCTCCTCCCACTCGCTCTCTCAATCTCTCTCCCCATCTCTCTCTCAAATAAATAATTTTTTTTAAAAAATACGGAATTTGTTAAATAAATATGTTATATTCAACGTGATAGAATACTACTTAGTAGTTTAAAATGATATAATAGAAAAACATTTAACAGCACTAGAAAATGCTCTTAAGTGAAAAAGCAGGTTATAAAACAGTGAGTATAATACAATAATTTTTATTTTATGTCAATGAGTAGGAAAAAGACTTGGTATATGTCCTATAGATTAGTGCTGTCCAAAACAAATATGGTACAAGCCACACATGTGATTTCTAGTTTTATAATATCCACATTAAAATAGTACAAAGAAACAGGTGAAATCAATTTTATAATAGATTTAAACCAAATATATTAAAAATATTACCATTTTGATATATAATCAATTTAAAAAATATTAATTAGATACTTTACATTGTTTTCATACAAAGTTTTTGAAATATGGAGTGTATTTTGCATTTATAGCACAACTCATTTCAGATTAGTCCCATTTCAAGTGGTGGCTACCCTATTGAACAGTACACCTCACGATGTCAGATACATCAGATTCCTATCTTTATATTGATGCTTTTCTGTACATTCTACTTTTATAATCAGGGGAAAAATCAGTATTTTTAAATAACTAAATAAATACAGACCAACAGAGAAAAAATATATACCATATGGGTTATAGAGTTAGAAACCCAGGTGCAGAGATTTCTGATTCGTTACTTTGTAGGTGCATTTCAAGTCTTCCTCTGTAATGTGAGAATAATATCTATTACATCAAAACGCTGAGAGCAATGAGATAACATTGGTGAAAAGCACACAGCAGAATGCCTGGAAAACAGTGACCACTTTAAGAAAGTTAACTTTTTTTTAACCAGTAATTTTTAACCAGTAATACCTAAAAAATATCCTACAGCTATACATAGAACAGCCCTTGAACCAATGGTAAAGTTTAGATATGCTGTGAGCCCTCTGAAGGAGGGAGTTTATAGTTTTGTTTTTCAAATGTGAATCTACAAAGTCTAGCACAGAGCACAGTGTCTGGCACATTAGTTATATAAATGAATAAATGAACGAATAAATGAATGACCTTTGGATAAACTATACTTTTTAAAAGCATACTCACCTAAAGAAGCTCTTCATATGTTCTTCCCCTTTACATATTAATAATTTGAAATCATGTGAAATGCAAAAAAAAAAAAAGTTTTCATCTATTTATGACCACCCTAATATTCCTATTCTTTCCTCTGTTAGCTTGTGCCACCCTCCATTAACCTCCTCTAAGGATTAACGGTTTGACATTCTTTCTTGGAACTTCCACAATACTTTTTTCCCTCTAATTCAGCATTTACTATGCTCTACTTGAATTATTTCTGTGCATGCCTGACACCCTCAACAGACTGAGTCCTTGAATACAGGCACGATGTTCCTTGCACAGTCGCTAGAACAGAGTAAGTGTTCGAAAAATGTCTACTCTATGCTTGAGGGAATGAGTGAATAACACTACTAGATTGGAAGCGCCTCAAAATTCATATCCTCAAAGTTATTTCATTCATTTTGTAAACCTCATTAGGCCTCTCATATTTGTGTTTAGATATGTGTGGAGATGATAGTTCCAAGCACTAACTTGCTTCCTACCAGCTCCCAACATACCCTGCCCTTCAGCTCACCAAATTCTAACCCTTCGTCCTCTGCTCCACCCAACTTCAGAATAGAAGGGGCACCCACAGTGGAAAGAGGAAAGGACTGTAAAAAGTGAAAAGTTTAGATAGGAACTGCAGGTTGAGCTATTCTGTTCTTAAGAAAATCCAACTAGGGGGGCACCTGGGTGGCTCAGTGGATTAAGCCGCTGCCTTCGGCTCAGGTCATGATCTCAGGGTCCTGGGATCGAGTCCCGCATCGGGCTCTCTGCTCAGTGGGGAGCCTGCTTCCTCCTCTCTCTCTCTCTCTGCCTGCCTCTATGCCTGCTTGTGATCTCTCTGTCAAATAAATAAATAAAAATCTTTAAAAAAATTAAAAAATAATAATTAAAAAAAAAAAAAGAAAAGAAAATCCAACTAGGAAAGAGAAGAGAAAGCAATATAGAGTCTATGTAAACTAGAGGGAAAGGAATCACAACACCTCTGTGTTTGGAGATGGGAAAGTCTGCTCAGTGACGGGCTCAGCTGTCTAATTAATGTAGTCTTCTCCTTTAAGTAACTGTAGCCCAACAGAAAACTTGAAAGTCCTTTGTATAGACAATGAAAGACTTGCCTCCCATGAAGGATAATGGTTACATTAAAGGAAATTCCACCTCTGGCCAAAGTGGAATTAGGTAAACCAGCTTAGGTCTATCTAATTTATGCCCAATATATATATTCTGAATATTAAAATGAACAAGTACAGAAGGTACTTTCTTCATCACTCTTAAACAGTTTTAAATTTGGCAGCCATATCACTGTGTAAAATAAGCTGTATAAATCCTTGGCCAATACACAGACAAGTAGTTTGATAAATACACCAGTATTATGCTATGCTGATATCTAGAAATATATAGTCCTTACATTTGAGTCCAGCTTCACACCACTAAATTTATTTTTAGACTTTGCCTTCAATTCTGTACTTAGTTTTGTCAGTGGGGAAGGATGCTGTTATGTTGGTTGGTTGGTATTTTTAGAACTCAGCTGTAAAGAGTTGAGTCAATCGTGTCCTTCAGTTCATAACATATTATCCTTATCAGCCATGCAAGGCTGTTCTCTTGTTTGTTTATTTTTCTCCTTCTTATCCATCTCCATTTTCACTTTCTTCCTTCGCACAGACATCAATTCTAGTATGTTTGAAGTATGTCCTCAAATATTCATATATGCTTATGAAATTTTGTGTTGCTTATATATTTCTTCTTTTATTTACATGAATGCTATCCCACAGATGTGGTTTTCTTTCAACTTTTTCAACACTGTCTTTTTAATATCTGTGCACAGTGATTCTATCTGCTATGTAGTATTCCACTGTATATATCTGCCATATTTCACTTATCTAGTCCAACAGTGATGGTACCTATACTGAGAATTTCCAATTGCTCTAAACCACATCAAAATAAACATCCTCAAAACTATCCTTCCTTTATATATAAGGCTGATTCAAAGAACCAAAGCAGATTTAATTTCATTAAATAAAACTGATGGTGTCTGCAAAATTTCTGTACCCATTTATACTCTCTATAGTACCATATAAGAATTCCTACCCCTTTAGGTCATACAATGTCATACCATCTCATATTGACCAAAAGAGCTTGGAGATTGTCAGCTTCATCCTTACAAGAGAAAAGCTGGGAAAGAAAGAACCTAAAAATCAACAACTTTTCTTAGACTTATTAGAGAACTGAGGTTGTAGGGCAAACTGCCAGCCCAAACTCTGGAGAGACAGGGAAATCCAGAGTCACAGTCAATATCTACTAATCAAGAACAGAAGCCACTGGAACCATAAACTGGTAGATACACTTAAATGGTGATTTTGAAATATTGCTGGAAGCCAAAGATGGACTAGCATGAGGGTGAGAAACTCCTGGAGGCCAGAGTCATAGGAAGGCTCCACATTTTCATGAATTTTACTTCCTGGAACACCATCAGGTTCTCACAGTGAAGAGCCAAAACAGATACTCTCCTGGCCCTAATAGAGGCAGGGTGGGGTTATCCACTATGAACTCTGCCCAGAGCATTCTCCCTAACAAAAGCCCACATGACAGAGAGAAAGAATTTAAAAGATTTTATCAGAGCTTCCTCCTCCCTGAGGAAGAGAATTTCCCATAACGGATGCCCCTAGATTTTCCTGTCCCACCTGAGGCTAGAAAACAGATATAAAGTATTTGAGAGGGTCATAGGCCAGGGACACAGACCAGTTCAACAGAGGAGACTTATTCATAACAGAATAGCACAGGTCTCTTCCTCCACACCTCACCTTCACACCACAGGACCCCAGTATACTAACAGCAAGGTACAGCTGAGAGAGCAGAAAGATGCAGACTCCATCTAAGGAGTTCCTAGGGAAGCCCAAAGACAACAGAGAATAGGAAAATAGGCTATTGGAAGAATGTGAAGCCCCTGGTACCTAAAGCTACAGCAAACATTAAATACAGCCCAATGCCTAGACAGATTTAATATAAAACTTCACATTAAGGCCCATCTACCTCAGCTCCAACTACCCAATACATGATGCCCATTTTCAACAAAAATTATATGGCACGCTAAAAAGGAAAAAAAAATGCAGCCCAAAGGGATAAAGCAAGCATCAGAACCAAACCTAGATATGATACAGATTTTGGAATTATCATGCCGTGAATTTAAAATGACTGTGTTACAAGACCTCAACATGAGACAGGAATCCATCAGAATCCTAGAGGAGAATATAGGCAATAACCTCTTCGATATCAGCCACAGCCTTTCAAGATATGTCTCCAAAGGAAAGGGAAACAAAAGCGAAAATGAACTTTTGGGGCTTCATCAAAATCAAAAGCTTCTGCACAGCAAAGGAAACTGTCAACAAAACAAAGAGGCAACCCATGGAATGGGAGGAGATATTTGCAAACAACAGTACAGACAAAAGGCTGATATCCAGGATCTATAAAGAACTCCTCAAACTCAACACACACAAAACAGACAATCATATTAAAAAATGGACAGAACATATGAACAGACACTTCTCCAATGAAGACATACAAATGGCTATCAGACACATGAAAAAATGTTCATCATCACTAGCCATCAGGGAGATTCAAATTAAAACCACATTGAGATACCACCTTATACTAGTTAGAATGGCCAAAATTAGCAAGACAGGAAACAACATGTGTTGGAGGGGATGTGGAGAAAGGGGAACTCTCTTACACTGTTGGTGGGAATATAGGTTGGTGTAGCCACTTTGGAGAACAGTGTGGAGATTCCTCAAGAAATTAAAAATAGAGCTTCCCTATGACCCTGCAATTGCACTACTGGGTATTTACCCCAAAGATACAGATGTCGTGAAAAGAAGGGCCATCTGTACCCCAATATTTAATGGTCTCCAAACTGTGGAAAGAACCAAGATGCCCTTTAATGGACAAATGGATAAGGAAGATGTGGGTCCATATACACTATGGAGTATTATGCCTCCATCAGAAAGGATGAATACCCAACTTTTGTAGCAACATGGACGGGACTGGAAGAGATTATGCTGAGTGAAATAAGTCAAGCAGAGAGAGTCAATTATCATATGGTTTCGCTTATTTGTGGAGCATAACAAATAGCATGGAGGACAAGGGGAGATGGAGAGGAGAAGGGAGTTGGGGGAAATTGGAAGGGGACGTGAACCATGAGAGACTACGGACTCTGAAAAACAATCTGAGGGTTTTGAAGGGGTCAGGGGTGGGAGGTTGGGGGAACCAGGTGATGGGTATGGGAGAGGGCATGGATTGCATGGAGCACTGGGTGTGGTGCAAAAACAATGAATACTGTTATGCTGAAAATAAATTTAAAAATTTAATTTAAAAAAAATGTGTTACATTGTTGTTCTGTGCTTGTATTATGTACTTTGACTGGAAAAAAATGGGCAACATACAAGATCCAATGGGTAATGTAAGCAGAGAGACAGAAACTCTCAGAAAGAACCAAAGGAAATATGAGAAATCAAAAACAATGAATGTTAAATGAAGAACATCTCTTATGGGCTCATCAGTAGACTGGTCGTTGTCAAAAAAAGAATCAGTGATCTTGCAGATAGATGAATAGAAACTTCCCAAATGAAATATAAAGAGAAAAAATAATTTAGAAAATAGAACAGACCATCTAAGACATACTGGACAATTTTAAAAGGTGTAACTCTATACCTTTTGATAAGTATAAAGTGGTATCTCAGTATTTTCTAGGCCTTTTAAAACCTTGTCCTAAACTTCAACATGTTGGCACATATGGAACCTCCAGGAGCCTCTTTCTAGTCTGCTGTCAAATGCTAACTAGACCTCCCCAATCCAATATAGTTTCTGTCCATGTTTTGCTTTATACCTGAGATAGTTGGGTCCCTCTGTCTCGTTCCAGGTTTATCTATACTCTATCTCCCCCACCCCAATACCCAGGTAACTTGAAGCTTAATGTGCTCAACATGGTTTCATGGTTCAAGTTAAACTTGCCATCGGCACTCCACTCATGTCTGTATCTTCACTATTTACCTGCCATTATTCTGTGTATACAAATACATAAAGGTCCTCAAACAAATCTCAGGTCTGTTTCAGAGGCAGGTAGTGAGTAGTATTTGACATTAAAATTTAGTTCAGGAAGGTATGGTATATTTCAAGAAGCCTGGACTGGAAAACAGGAAATAGGATTTTTCTCCACACACTGTCCTTGCTAACTGCATGAGATTCACAAGCTTCATTAATTGAGTTAATAGTTCCCATTTTTAAAATTTGATAATGAACTACATAGGTTGTTATGAAGATTATACAAAATAAAATAATTTACCTAAGAGCAATTCTCAAAGTGCCTCGAAAACAATAAAGGCTTTAAGAAATGTTTGTTTACGTCCTTAAAAAGCTACAAAAGCTAGAATAAGTAGAATGTTCAAATGAAAAAAAAATTAATTTTTAGTATAAATTGGATGAAAATAAAGCATTTTGGCATTTTATTTTTTTATTTTAAATTTTGTAGTATTTAGCCATCCATTTTTAAGCCATCAAAGAGACAGACTTTCCCACATCCCTTTAACTTATCCTGATATATTTATTCTCATTAAAGTTTATACTTTTATAAGATTTCAAAGTATTACAACTAAATTTTTCATTGTTTTGGCATTCTGTATAAACTCGGATTCATAAATGCATTTAGGCATATAATCAAAGCAACCTGAAGCAGCTGGACCTACTTCTAAACTGCTACAAGAAAATACTTCAGAAAGGAGTCTCTTGTAGGTCAAAAGAAATAATGCTAGGACCCATATATCTACCCAGTAACTCCCTTAGAAAGCTGGAATTGAAAAGTCAAGCTAATACATTTCATGAAGTTGGAGAATAGTGAGAACATTTTCAATCATCAGGGTTTTTTTCCAACCATGATCAGAATGTATTAACCAAAGTAGTAATGCTACAAAATAACAACAAAAAGAAAAATAAAGAAAAAACAGAATTGTCTTCCACTAATGCCTATGTTTAATCTAGAACAATTTGCCTCAAAGGGCTGCTATAAAATTTCCTGGATTGGTCTATGTGGCAAGCAGAAAATTAATCTTAGGAAACTGCCAAAAGAATGCAAAAATGGAATTCTAACACCTGTACTTAGCATTGCTTAATCTTCTGTGTCACTGGAACAGACCAACCAGCTATCCACTACACACATGGAGGGCCCGCTGTCGGAAGCCCAGGCTGATAACAGAGTCCGTTCATCATAACTGGTTCAGCCATGACTCACATCACCATGAAGTGGCCTCCTCTGATCATCTCAAATTCAGGCCTCTGCATCTCACAGCCCTGAGATCATGACCTGAGCTAAAATCAAAAGTCAGATGCTTAACCAACACTTACCTGACTAAGCCACCCAGGCACCCTGCAGCATGTACATTCTTCAAGTCTGCTGCACTGGGGATGCGCAGAATAGAAAACAGAAGAACCCTAATGCACTTGAGGCAAGACGCTACCACTATGATTTAAATTTGGAGCTTGCACACAACTCTCTGTTATTGTCTGCTGTGCCTCAAAGCAAAGGTGAAGCGAAAAAGAGGCATATCAGAAGTGTCTCATACAGGCACAAATCCGACAGCTGTGCTGAAAACTGAATTCTCATCTCATCATAGAATTCTGTTTTATCAAATGAAATACTAGCCTTAATGCTGTAATATAATAGCCCATCCTAAGCCTCTAAGATTTAACCTACAATGAACAAATCGCCTTAAAAACTATATAGTCAGAGGGGCTGACATCAGCAAGATAGCAGAATAGAAAGCACTGAACCCTTCTTTTCTCCTATAGAAATACTGCTTCAACAACAATACAAAGACCAATTATATTTATGAGAAATACACAAACCAGCATGATAAAAGCCAAGATGAAACCAACTGCATTAAAGTAGAAAAATTCTTGGTACTCTCTGACCATAATCCCTCCCCTAGGACGGAACCACATAATTGGAGCTCCCTGGGGAAGGAAAGAGAAGAATGGACCATACATACAATGTTCTGACCTTTTGAGAAGGTGACTTAAGGGAGTGGCTTCTGACCCACCTGTCTCAGAGTACTAACCAGCATACCCTAGATAACTTGGAGGCTGCTAAGGACAGGGGGGGAAAAAAACCAAGTGCTTTCCAGAAAACCCATGGTACATCAGATAGACATCCAAGAGAACAAAATTGCAAGCACCTAAAAATAAACACACACAGACACAGACACAGACATAGACACAGACACATATTGGAAAAAGTCTCTAGGAATCTACATACACAAATCCAGAGAAGCTGGGTCAACAGAAAAGATTTGAGAGGCCCCAGAATGTATGGCCAGGCTTGTTCGTGATGGTATTTGCCTATAAGAAAACAGTTCATAATCACTCGGAGAGGTGGCTGTTTTTTGGTTGTTTTTTGTTTTTGTTTTTTCAACATAGGGATACCAACACAAATTTATAAGCAACACAAAGAAACAGGAGAAATGACCCAAACAAAGGCACAAAATAAATCTCCAAAAACTGACCCAAAAGAAATGGAGGTATATGAATTATTTGACAAAGAATTGAAAATAACTGTCATAAAGCTGTTCATTATGCTCAAGAACTTGATATATGAACAAAATGAGAATCTCAACACAGAAATAGAAAACATAAAAAAAGCACCAAACAAATCTTGGGACTGAAGAACATAATAAATTAAGTGAAAATTTTACTAAAGGGTTTCAACAGAAGATCAAACACAAGAATCAGTTAATTCAAAGACAAATTATTGGAGCAAATGAAAAAAAAGAATAAAAGAGAAACAAAAAGAATGAAAAAAATGTTTGAAAGCTTAAGAGGCTTTATGGGACATCAAAAGAATGAATACTATATGGGTCGGGGGAGTGGCTCCAGAAAGAGAGAAGAGAGAAAGGTGACAGAAGGTTTACTGAAGGAAATAGTGGTTGAAATTTTCACAAATCTAGGGAAGGAGATGAACATCCAAATTTAAGAAGCACAATAAACTCAAATATAGGAATTCAAAGAAGTCCACATTAACACACATTATAATCAAACTTTCAAAAGTCAAAAACAAAGAAAGAATTTTGAAAGCAGCAACAGGAAAGCAACTAACCACGAACAAGGGAAATCCCTTAAGGCTACTATTGAATTTCTTGGGAGAACTCTTGGAGGCCAGAAGGGAGAAGGATGATATATTCAAAATACAGAAGGGGGAGGGAAAAAAAAAAAAAGCTACTAACCAAGAATACTTTATCTGGCAAAACTTACCACCAAAAATGAATAAGAGATAAAGACCTTCCCAGATAAACAAAAGCTGAGAGAGTTAATGAGCACTAGACCTGCCCTATAAGAACTGCTAAAGAAAGTCCTCAGGTTGAAACAAAAAGATACTAAAGAACAGGAAAGCATTCGAAAGTATAAAGTTCAATGATAAAAGTAAATATATAGACAAATACAGAATACCATAATACTGTAATGATTATGCATAAGTCACTTTTAATTCTGGTATAGAAGTCAAAAGACAAAAACATATAAAAAATAATTGTAACTATAAAAATGCTAGCAGACACACAATTTAAAAATATGTGATTTGTGACATCAATAACATAAAGTGGGGGGGGTAACATAGACATTGTGTAGGTAAATGAACTTAAGCTGTTAGCAACTTAAAATGGATTATTATAACTATAAGGTGTTTTGTGTTAAGTTCCATAGGAAACAAAGAAAATACATGAAAGAAAAAGAATGGAATTGAGGTATATCATCCTCAAAAGTCAACAAAGGCAAAGGTAGACAGCTTGAAAGGAGAAGAGCAAAAGAGCTACAACAACAGCACAAAATAATTAACAAAGTGTCGATATTCTCTACCAATAATTACTTTAAATGTAAATAATTAAACTTCCCAACCAGAGGACTGAAAGGATTTTAAAAACAAGATCCAGCTCTGTGCTGTATGCAAGAGATAAAGTGAGCGGATGCAAACGGTAGCCAAAAGAAAGCAGGAGAGGCTGTACTTACATCAGACAAAATAGACTCTAAGTCAAAACCATCACAAGAGACAAAAAAGATATTATATAATGATAAAAGTGTCAATTCACCATAAAATATAATTATATACACACCCAAATTCAGACCACCCAAATATATGAAGCAGGGGTGCCTGGGGGGCTCAGCCAGTTAAGTGTCTGCCTTCATCTCAGGTCGTGATCCTCAGGTACTGGGATCAAGCCCCTGTCATTCTCCCCTCTCCCTTTGCCCCTCCTCCCCCACTCTGTGCTCTCTCTCTCATTCTGCTCTTTCTCAAATAAATAAACTCTTTAAAGATAAACAAATAAAGCAAATGATGAAAGAGCTGAAGGAAGAAACAGACAACACAAAAACAGCAGAATATTCCAATACCCCACTTTCAATAATGAATAGAATATCCAGACAGAAGATAAATAAGGAAACATAGGACTTGAACAGAACTATAGACCAAATGGATCTAAAAGACATATATATAACATTCTATCCAGCATCACCAGAATATACATTCTTCTCAAGTGCAGAGTACAATCTTCAAGATTGAACTCCCCCTGCTCTTGCACTCTCTCCCTCTCTCAAATAAATAAATAAATAAACAAATAAATAAATATTTTTGAAAAAATAATAAAATGTCTACGGAAAAAGTTGACCAAGGTGGTGAAGGACTTGTACACTGATAACCACAAAACATTCTTGAAAGAAATTAAAGAAGACAAAAATAAATGGACATCCTGTGTTAATGGGTTGAAATATTTCATAACATTAAAGTGATCTACAGATCACTGAATCTACAGATTCAATGTAATCTCTACCCAAATCCCAGTGACATATTTTCCAGAAATAATTTTTAAAAAATCCTAAAATTCATATGGAAGCACAAGGGACCCTGAATAGCTAATACTATTGTATGTGAAAGAACAAAACTGAAAGTATCACACTTTCTTATTTCCAAACATATTACAAAGCTACAGTAATCAAAACAGTATTGTACTCGCATAAAGGCAGACATAGAGATCAATAGAACAGTAGGAGAGAGTCCGGAAATGTCCATGTATATTCAATCAAATGTCCTTCAACAAAGGTGTCAAGAAGTCACAATGGGGGAAAAATAATGTCTTAAATATGTTTTGGTAAAACTGGATATCCACATGCAAAAGAATATAAAAGAACCCTTATCTTATACCGTATACACAAATCAACTTAAAATGGATGAAAAGCTTAAATGTTAGATGTGAAACAATAAAACTCCTAAAAGGAAATATAGGGGGAAATCTTCACAGCATTGGTCTTGATAATGACCATTTTCTTAAAACCCCTTGCATCAGAGAAAATCAAGGCATTCCTTGGAACTTCTTACTGATATGGGTGACTCAGTCTTTATTCTTTATTGATCAAAAATTCTTCTCTACTTTTCTCTTAATGTTGTCAAATATTAAGAATCTTCCCCATAAATCTTCTCAACCTTGGTATTTCCTTGATTTTTTTTTTTTTAAACACTATACAAACTACTGTAAGAGTCCCCTTCTATCTGGATCTGGCATGCCATGTTGTCATTGAGCTCACTGCTTTAACAGGTGAAAAATCATTCTGATCAATCATTCATTTGAATGCCTTTGTGCCAGCTTGTAGTCTTCTGGTAGATCTTTCAAAGAACCACTTATTCTCATGGTGATTTACCACTCACAGTGTTCTTTCAGGTCCCTTTGTCCATGTTTTTATCCTCCATGACATTCTCAAAATGTTTTCTCTATATCTTAGAGAGCTGCTCTTGATTCAGTCCTTCCCCCCATTTTTCTAAGAAGCTGGTATGTCAAGCAGTAGAGAATCTAATGTTCGGTGCCAAATATGGACTGCTTATCCTTATCCACTCCGAAACAGTAACACCCAATTTTTAAAAGACTCTACTTAGAAGTCTTGAAGCAGCCATTTTCTTTCTCATGTTCAAGCCAAAGATGGTGTTAGTTGATTCAAATTGATGTTGGCACACTTTCTACACACAAAAAGACCACTGCCACTTTAGTCTGCAATTCTATGAATTCAGATGACTTTTCTCCACATTTCAGCATCACTGCTAGCATCTAAGATAAACTCCCCCATGATGATTAGCTTATCAGATGTTAGGAATGCTATAGTGGGTTTCTCCAATTCCACTAGAATCTTTCTTTCCCATCAGAACTTGTTATGTCATGTGGTAAAATTAAACCACAATAATGTCTGTGTCCCATTACCCAATTTATAAAGAACAGAGATTTCCACTCTGCCCATGCTCATGGAGTTAAGTACTTCTTTTCATGGAAACCCAGATGAAATTTTATGAGCAACTTACCATCACAGTCAGCTAAAACTGGATAAAATTCCTGCATAAAGATTCAGTGCTCAGTAGAATAATCTTCCTCAAAATGGAACTGGCACTCCCTCCTCTGTACTTTAATCAGTGTATCTGCATTTTCTGTTTTGCATCTCTAAATTAGAAAATACTTTCACCGAAATTAGGTAATGCTCAAAACCTCTTCCAGTATGTTCTTAAGATTTGGTATTAAGAAAAACTCACACCTCGTAAATACCCATTCACTTATCCTCCCCTCTTCTTCTTAATCTCACATTCTTGGTATCTTTGTCATTATTATATCCATACCTTAAATTTGCTGCAATTTTTCATATTTGTTTCCTTAATTATATAAGTCACATTTCCACAATTTCTTCAGTCATATATTCTGCTATCCAGCATTTCTTTAATGAAATAAATTTAATTTGTTAAGCACCTAAGAAATATTAGTATTTTGAAAACTTGTACAGGGATACATTAAATAATAATATCTTCCTGGTATTTAGTCCAGCATCACTTTCAATAATGTACAGGAAGATAAAATTAAAATTTCACATTATAATTATAGAGATTTACTGGAATTCTGCTATTTTAAAAAATATTTTATTTATTTATTTGAGAAAGAGCGAGTGAGAGACAACACAAGCGGGGAGGAAAGGAGGAAGCCCAATGTGGGGCTCAGTCCCAGGACTCTGGCATCATGACCTGAACCAAGGACAAATACTTAATGGTATGAGCCACCCAGGCGCCACCTGGAATTTTGTTATTTTTAGTAAGGATCTGTCTTCTAACTTTATGCACTGGGAACCATTACTCTTACATTCTTTCTTAATTTTGGGGGCAAATTTAAGACTTGCAGATTGTCCATCAACCAACATCTCTATCAAAAAGTAAAGAAAATTACAAGTCATATCCTTAAAAAACACATGATATTGCATTTTCTAGATACAGAGACAAAGACTGTCCAAAGGCAGTGAAGTTACTTCCACCACATTTCTAGCTTCATCTGCTCAGTTCATTCAATGGACAAATGGATAAGGAAGATGTGGTCCATATACACTATGGAGTATTATGCCTCCATCAGAAAGGACGAATACCCAACTTTTGTAGCAACATGGACGGGACTGGAAGAGATTATGCTGAGTGAAATAAGTCAAGCAGAGAGAGTCAATTATCATATGGTTTCACTTATTTGTGGAGCATAACAAATAGCATGGAGGACAAGAGGAGTTAGAAAGGAGAAGGGAGTTGGGAGAAATTGGAAGGGGGGGATGAACCATGAGAGACTATGGATTCTGAAAAACAATCTGAGGGGTTTGAAGTGGGGGGGGGGGGGTGGGAGGTTGGGGGAACCAGGTGGTGGGTATTAGAGAGGGCATGGATTGCATGGAGCACTGGGTGTGGTGCAAAAACAATGAATACTGTTATGCTGAAAATTAATTAATTAATTAATTTTTTAAAAATGAGGGTCATATTATAACCTCTTATTAAAGGTATGCATTAATATAAAAATTACATTAGAATCAACAATGACAAACTCTGCAAAAACTGAAGTACATAAAAGTCTTCATAGCAGAGGGAATGGTGCCAACAGAAGGGCACCAAACAGTCCAATCTTCTAAGTCCTTCTAGGAACACTGAAGCTATAAGGGAGTGCTTAGAAAAGGAGTAATCTCCACTTATGGTAAAGACTAAATATCTTTATCCAGAAAACCCAGAAAATTCAGCTAAGCCTTTTAAGATAAATAAACGGAGATTCCAGAGAAGAATTTAAGTTTTACAGTGGTCACAACAGTGATGTCTATAGTCAGGGAGGAGGGTAGGAGTGAAAGGTGAAACAGTAACACTATTCCTAACAATTCTAACTGAAAAAAAAAGTCCCAGTTAACTAGTCTGAGATTTGCCTTTCTTTAGAAGACAAGAGATAGAAAGCAGCAAGGTACAACCATATCTGGCTCCTAGAGTACCACCCAAATTCATAGACAAAGTTTCAGACTCAGTGGTCTAAGTCATCAGGCCCTTTTATCCTTTATCTTAGACTTTTAATTTGTTCTTGACCTTAACTGCCCCCCAATAAAAGAGATATAATTCTGGGTGGTCCTTCTAGCTGTCCTGCAATAAGCTGAGTTGATTTCAGGATGCCCCAACCTAACAGGACAGCCAAAATATCCTAGGGCCACTCTAAATACACAGAATCCTCCCAACTAAGGGTAAACTAATATAAGACACTAAAGCCAGGCTAATGACTGACTGGAGCTAATGAATGGAACTAATGAAAATCGCACCAGTCATATTCAGTCCCAGGTTGCTTATCCATGCCATAAGCATTACATTTCTATCCAGTGTATATATAGGACTGTACATCCTATAATGTCCTATACGGCACCTTGATACTGACTATTCAGTTCTTATCTTTCCAATGTCTGGCATCCCATACTGCCACAGCATTCCACGTCCAGCATCCAACAACCCTGACTGAATCTCATCTTGAATACCACCCAGGGAATTTCAGTCACCAAATGCATTAATCAAAAGGCAAACACATCCATAAATAAAGTAACATCAGCTCCAAGAACCCCAAAATAGCATTTCTCAAAGCCTAAAAGAATAATAACTAAGAGAACGAAGTTTTCAGTTATCTCACTTTCTAGTTATGGATAATATTTATGTTACTAATAACTAGATTGCCAATGGCATTTCAAGGATTTTAAGGATGACAGAGAAAGAATCTAAAATGATTCTGATTCATAATCCTGCCCATATTCTCCTATTTCTAAAAATGTGTAAAGTAGAAAAAGTAAGGACGGATAAGAGAGGAGAGATATGAAAAGTCAAACAAGGTGAAAATAAACCGAATATTTTTAAAGCATGGCTACTTTAGTTTTGAACCATCACTATCTAAGCGTACAAAA
This sequence comes from Neogale vison, assembly GCF_020171115.1. Lineage (NCBI taxonomy): Eukaryota > Metazoa > Chordata > Mammalia > Carnivora > Mustelidae > Neogale > Neogale vison. The sequence goes on from NC_058091.1 coordinate 282,497,312, forward strand.
AATATGATCTAGGACAAAATTATCTAACTGATTTACAATGGATGGAATAGCGGAGACCTTGAATACACTAAGAAAATGGCTTTTGTATTCAAATTGCCAATCAACAAATTGAATGAGCTCTTGTAAGTGGGATTCACCCAAAAGTCATAAGCTATAAAAAAAATTTTTTTTAAGATTTATTTATTTATTTATTTGACAGAGATCAAAAGTAGGCAGAGAGGCAGGCAGAGAGAGAGAGGGGGAAGCAGGCTCCCCGCCAAGCAGAGACCCAATGTGGTGCTCGATCCCAGGACCCTGGGATCATGACCTGAGTTGAAGGCAGAGGTCTTAACCCACAGAGTCACCTAAGTGCCCCAAGAATTTCTAAGATACACATTGTCCAATACATTGGCCACTATCCACGAGTGACTATTTATTCAACACTTGAAATGTGACTACTCCAACTGAGGAAGCAAATTTTTTGTTATTTAACTTTAATTCATCTAAATTAAACTTAAAACCGATAGCCAGTTCAATAATTCAAGTGTGTTTGAAACAACATAGGCACATGAATCTACTTTATCAAGGATTAATTTTATGAAACATAAATTTATTTTAAGTACTTCTAATGAAAATCTGGCATTCTGATTATGATGTGCTCTGAATATAAAACATATGCTAAAATTTGAAGACTTGGTATGAAAAAAGAATGTAAAATATATCATTAATAATTTTCATGTTAGTTACATGCCAAAACGGATAACATACTGGTTTAAACTCCTCAGTAAATTAATTTCATTTGTTTCTCTTTATTTTTTGTGATTACTAGAAATTTTAAAATTACATCTGTGGTTCAATTATACACCCACTGAATGAATGGTGCAGATTTAGAGTATAATAACATTATTGCAACCCAGGGATTTCCCTTGGTATTTCACACAGAATCATGCACATAACTGACCCTCACTAAACACATGTTGTCTAAATAACGATTGTCCATATATTTGAGCAAATATTTCTTATTATATTTTTCAAAAAATTAATTTGAAAAGGAATTCATTTCTCAACAGAAAGATGGCTTTGGAGGTCAGTCAGGAAAAAGAGAAAAGGGGACATTTTTGTCCTCCCCTTATTCAGAGAACCCACAATTAGTGGAGAGAGGTCAGACGAATTCATCACATTTTTACCAAGTCCCCACAACGCTCCCAAGCATCTGCTAAACACCCCTTCTCTCTGGGGTTTTTCCCACCCCTCTCATCATGGCTACATCCAGAAATTAGCAAAATTCCAAAGAACTCTCCAATAGTTCTGAGGAGCTATGGGAAAGACAATAGATAAATGAGGCTAGACGCAAGTTGCTGGCATCATAGAAAATTAGCTGAGTCCTGGTTTTGCCACTCATCAACAATGAAAAAGTTCCTAAGCCTCTATAATCCTCATTTCTTCATTCATAAATTGGGATTAATACTATCTCTTAGGATTTATTTGTTAAAAAAAAAAGTACTTAGTGCTTCAAACACAGTAGGAACTCAGTCTATGGTGGTTAGACCATTCTGAGGATTAATTATCATCACAGTAATTCCTACAACTATACCATCCTTTTCCAGCAACTCTAGGAAATCTTAAAGTCTTCTTTAGTAATCTTCATTTTGGTAGTTCCCAAATTTTTTAGGAATAAAAGTTTCTTTTAGCTTTAGTTTCTTACTTTCCCTGCTTGAAATTATCTATCAAGCTGCTGGCACTATAGAACTAAGAACATAAAGAGAATCGAAAGAGGATTCCAAAATCTAATGAGTTCCAGAAATTTCAACTTTTTCCAAGAAATCAAAGAGACCCTCTCTAGGTATTTTTAGATACTCTGTACTGACAAAGATTTACTGTAGCCAAATAGGATAATGCCATGTACATTTATTTTATTCACAATCAGAGAATCTAATGTCAAAGCATTACTATAACCAAGGATGTCACATGTGATTATTTTATATTCTAAAGCAAGAGGGTAGCTCATAAGCCAGGGCTCCCTTATCGGTTCACCACCTGTGTCATAGTGCCCAGGACCCACAATACTTCTAGGCCCCACAAAAATGTTCTAATTTCTTTTAAACTCAGAAGAAAAAGAACACTTAAGTTAAAGAAAATGTTTCCTATATAATATTAATATTTACCTTTTTAAAAAAATATTTTATTTATTTTATTTGACAGAAACAGCTCTCTGGGGGAGAGACCTGGGGGAGCAGTGGGCAGAGGGAGAGAGAGAAGCAGACTCCCCACTGAGCAGGGAGCCCCACAAGGGGCTCAATCCCAGGACCTGGAGATCATGACCAGAGCCAAAGGCAGATGCTTAACCCACTGAGCCACCCAGGCACCCCCACCCCCACATTTACCTTTTTAGACCAACACAATCATAGATTTTTAATATTTTATGGAGGAAGGGGCCCACAAAGGCAAAACCTAGTCATAGCACAGTTCTGCCAGGTAACAGAAGGAGTGAACAATAAGAAACCAAGTGATGCAACAGCACTCTGAATGTGAGGAATCACAGGTAGCCTGGTTGCAGAGATTCTCACTGCCAGCAGAGAAAGCATGAAGAAACAACATGTTTATCAAAGGGGCAGAGAGCTGCATCAGTAGTCACAGAATGTATGCGGAGCTAGTAACTCCAAAGGGATGCTCTGACCGTTCTGTATCAGGCTCTCTGCCACCCATAAATCTCCAGATTCACCACTGACCATACACATGAGCACAGAGAAACTGGCTCTTAATATCCTGGCATTGTTTTCAGCCTCTCTACTGTCCTATTTTGCCCTTGGCATCTTGCCCTCACCTGATACTTCCTTCTTATACTTCCTTGGATTTCCTTTTTATATCTGCCTCTATTGTTGGCCTGTTGAATGATGACACTACTATGTCCTGAGCTATGACTTTTGCCCCTCTACTTCAGGAGGAATCTCCTCTCATGGTCCTGCCTCAGACCATCCTGGGGCCATTCTGCCCTATTCCACCCTGCTCTTCCAACACCTTGGCAGAACTTTCATGCCCTCCAAAGCCTACCAAAATAATATGAGAAATTTATACCCTAAGCATAGCACCTAGGACCAGACAAATGTGATTCTGAATTTCTGGTTCAGCTAAATGTCATTCAACTTAAATATCTTTGATACTCATTTTATTTGGCTTTAATGTGGAGATAATGGGAAGCACTCCTCATTGATTACCCTGTCCCTTGTAAGTGGGAAGCAGTTAGGATATTTAATAAATAGTACTCTATTCACTTCTGTTTCATATATAAAGATCTTGAATTAATTTATTCAACAAACATTTATAGACTATCATTATGTGTAGATATTGTTATAGATACCATAAATATATAGGAGATCAAAATAGAGTTCCTGACCTCAGAAAACTTACATTAATGTATAGAAACAGACACAAAAAGAACAGTAAACAAAATGATAAATAAATGATGATAAATTATTATGGAGAAAGATAAAACAGAGTGAGGGAGATAATGACTGGGGTGTATATAGTTCTATTATGTAAGAGGGTTAAGGAAGGTGACATTTGAACAGAGTCCTATAAAAGTAAGCAAGAAAGTCATATACATATCCACGGAAAGAACCTTCCAGAAAAGAGAAATAGTAAGTAGAGAAGCACTAAAGAAGGGATATGTATGGCATGGAAAAAGCTGGAGGAGAAGCTGGTAGTGGAGCTTCCTGTGTTTTTATTCACCATTGCTCCATCCATGAACAAGGATACATAGTTAATTTCCCATTTGGAGGGAGAAGAAGGAGAGGGACCAAACAGGATGCAAGGCTGGGAAGCTCCATGGTCAGGTCTGGCAGTGCATTTTCAATTTCGATTCATCAAACATTTTTTTGAATATACGTTAAGACTCTATACCAGCCTCTAAAAGAAGATAAAGATACAGAGAAGGTCCCTGATAACAAAGAACCCATTTTGTCTGAAAAGTTGCTTGTATTCAGAACTTTCTAAACGTCACTTTATATGTAACTACAAAACCCCTTCAAAGAAAAATAAAATTATTTTCGGACTTTCTATACTTTTGGTTGATCTATTCCATGACACATCTCCCTAATTAGTGCAGATAAGTGAAAGTTAACTTTATTTTCAAAGCAGAAAATAGCTAATTGGCCCACCAGCTAGGAAGTGGAGTGTTTCCAGATTGTAATTTTAAGACCAGAAGGGACTCAAAAGTGTCCTTTAATCCACCTCTCTGCAAGTAGGAAACATCTCCGCTTTGGCCTGGTAGCCGGTGCTCACTGCCTCCAGTCCATCTCAATCAAAGTGCTTGGCCAAGTTTTACGCTAAGCTATACATGTCCATCTCTTAGCAGGGAGGGTACACTGCATGGTGTTTTCACATATTTGAAATTTTTCATCTCTACTCACTTAAAAAACAGTATTATTCTCATATTAACATAGTAATTAAACATATAAACATCATAATAAACTTCAAAAAAACTATTCCAAGCAACAAGACTTACTATATATTTTTTTTGAGTTGGTAGAAATTTTTTTGTTGTCTTGGGCTTTGTAGAACTGGCCATGATTTTTTGTTTTTGGATGGAAAACTATAAGAAGGTGGTAAGTCCCTTTCCTGTTATTAAGACTAAGCAAAGCAAACATTATTTTAACCTTTGTTGTACTTCTGGCTCACATTTTCTCCACCATTTTACTGGACTTTCTCCTGCATTGCCCAATGTTGGGTGTTTGTACTTTTTTTTCTCCTACATCTGTTTTTCCTCAAACTCTCTTAAGTTTCTCCACTTTCTGTATAACTTTCATTTTCCTTCTGTGACTTTTTCTCCTGCTCCATTGTTTCTCTGGACATATACTGGTAAGTTACATCTTTCATTTTTTTTTTTTAACTCACTTTTTTCCTTTTCCTTTTTTCCCCACCACTTTTTAAAATCCTACTTTCTCTCCTGCCCTGGTAAATCCAAGTCTCATGCCAATACGAAATATAACCATAGTCCTACCTCTCTTCCATGATGTGGTCAAGCCTTGGGCTCTCAGTCCATTTACTAAATAATCAAGTTGGTCTGAAGAAGCAGAAGAGACAACATTCAAGTCTGGGGTCTCCAGTGCAGCGAATTAAACGAGGTTAAGAAATACTGACATTATACCACTGCAAACTTTCATTTCACATCTTATCTACAATATCTAAGGAGAAAATAAGTTAGCACCAGTATCAATAAGGGACTTCTCAAAATGAGAGAAAATTGGGGTGCCTGGGTGGCTCAGAGGGTTAAGCCTCTGTCTTTGGCTCAGGTCATGATCTCAGGGTCCTGGGATCGAGCCCCACATCGGGCTCTCTGCTTGGCGGGGAGCCTGCTTCCCCCTCTCTCTCTGCCTGCCTCTCTGCCTACTTGTGATCTCTGTCTGTCAAATAAATAAATAAAATCTTTAAAAAAAATGAGAGAAAATTCTTCTTGATTTTTAAAACTACTACATGATTTTTAGGTAGAATTTTAAGGTTACTGAGTTAGAAACACTGTGAAATTTAACTGGAATGGCACTCAGATTTACAGTATATAGGCAAGCATTAGTAGTAGCTCAATGGATCAAACAGATCATTTAGCCCCTAGAAGCACAAGCAGACTCCTGCCCAGCTCATCTCTTCTACCTTATTAGTGTTTCTTATATAACGTGCCTCTACTCTCATAACTGACCCAACTGTATCCACAGATTTTCATTTTCTATTTTACCTTCTCAGCTCCCTAAGTGAAATTTGTGGTGTCTCATGAACTAGAAAAGTTAAATTGATAATAATCATGGTAGCCAGAATAATGACCATACACACAAACACACACACACACACACACACACACACAGCTTTACATCCTAATACCTGGAACCTATAAATATGCTATCTTAAATGGCAGAGGGAAACTAATAAGATTGGAGATGGAATTAAGGTTGTTAATTAGCTGACTTTAAAATAGAAAGATGATCCTAGATTACTCACGTGGGCTCAATATAATCAGAAGGGTCCTGGAAGGAGGCAAGAAAAGAGAGAAAGAAGAGTCAGACTCACAGTGATTTGATACAAGAAAAACCAAACCTTTCAATGCTGGCTTTGAAGAGGAAGGAAGGGACCACAAGTGAAGAAGTGCGGGCAGCCTCTAGACACTAGACATGGCAAAGAAACATGATTTCCCAGAGCCTCCAGAAGAAATGTGACCCTGCTAACACCTTCACTAGAAACCCATTTTCAACTTCTGATCTCCAGAGCTATAGGATAATGGATTTGTGTAACAACACTAAGTTTGTGGCAATTTGTTACAGCAGCAATATCAAAGTAGTACAGTAACAGCCATGAATAGTTTCATCATAATCATTTTTAAATGTGTAACAGATTTCTCAATGTATAATTTAAATCTTTAAGCCTAAAATCTAAAGTGGGCTTTCCCCCCACAACAACTCCATTTCTGAATTTTGATGTGACTGTTTTCTTACAGCAAAATTGAATTTTTAAATATTACATTTTTTTAAAAATTGAATACTATCTAGATATGACATTGTCTAAATAATTTTCTCATATAAGGAAATGTTATCAGAAACATTAAACTTTCTAAATAATTATTATAAGATTTATATTTCATTCTAAAATAGCCCTAATAGTCTCTTTTCTAATTTTGTCTCATATTCTTTTTCAAGGAACTGTTTCAATCCTACACAAAATATTTGAGTTTCTGAAATAGACTCATTTTCACACAACCAAAATTTTAAAGTTAAGTTGGTAATATCTGGATATATGTGAGTAAAGTTTTAAAATTGTGTTAAGCAAAGTCTCTAACAGAACAATTATTTGAACGTTGAACTTTTGGGGAACTTTATGGCTATTTTTCTATTTTCTCTTCAAGTCAGAAACATTTATATTTTCTATGTGCATGATTTTGGACAAGTTAGTTAACCTTTTCACCCTACTGTGTCAGACAAGATTGTTTAAGATTCCTTGATACCATGACTTTAAAACATGCATAGACATCTAGTAAGAATGGTGAGTTCGAGAAAAGCATTACAAACACCTCCTATCCATGGGTAATCTTAAAATGTTAAGCTTAAAGTCAAGCTTAATTATTGTTTCATGTCATCTGCAAATAGTGAAAGTTTGATTTCTTCCTTACCAGTTGGGAAGCCTTTTATTTCTATTTATTGTCTGATTGCCGAGACTAAGAATTCCAGCACTATGGTAAATAGTCACAGTAGAGTAGACATCCCTGTCTTGTTCCAGACATTAGGGGAAAGGCTCTCAGTTTTTCCCCATTGCGGATGATATTAGCTGTGTGTCTTTCATATATGGCCTAGATGATGTTGAGATCTATCCCTACTTTGTCGAGGATATTTATCAAGAATGGATGCTGTATTTTGTCAAAACCTTTTCCTGCATCTATCAACAGGATCATATCGTTCTTATCTTTTCTTTTACTAATGTGGTGTATCACATTGATTAATTTGTGAATACTAAAACACTCCTACAGCCCAGGAATAAATCCCACCATGACGAATGATGAATGATTCTTTTAATGTAATGTTAAATTCAATTTGCTAAGATTTTATTGAAAATTTTTGCATCCATGTTCATCAGGAACATTAGACAGTAATTCTCCCTTTTAGTGGGGTCTTTGGTTTTGGAATCAAAGTAATGCAGGCTTCATAATAGGAGTTCAAGTTTTCCTTCCATTTCTGCTTTTTGGAACAGTTAGAGAACGATAAGGACTTACTCACATTTAAATGTCTGGTAGAATCCCCTGGGACGCCATCTGGCCCAGGACTTCTGTTTGTTGGGAGATTTTTGATTACTGATTCAATTTCTTTGCTGGTTGTGGTTCTGTTCAAGTTTTCTATTTCTTCCTATTTCAGTTTTGGTAGTTTATAAATTTCTAGGAATTTATCCATGTCTTCCAGGTGCCCAGTTTGTTGGCATATAATTGTTCATAGAATTCTCTGATAATTGTATGTATTTCTTCAGTGTTAGTTGTGATCTCTTTCATTTGTGATTTTATCTATTTGCGTCCTTTCTCTTTCCTTTTTGATAAGTTTGGCTAGGGCTTCCTCAATTTTATTAATTCCTTTAAAGAACCAGTTTAGTTTCATTAATCTGTCTACTGGGTTTTTGTTTTGTTTTGTTTTGTTTGCTTCTCTATCAATTATTTCTGTTCTAAACTTTATTATTTCCCTTCTTCTGCTGGCTTTAGTCTTTATTTGCTATTCCTTTTCTAGCCCCTTTAGGTATAAGGTTAGGTTGTATATTTGAGATTTTACTTGCTTCTTGAGGTAAGCCTGTTTTGCAACATCCTTCCCTCTTAGGACTGCCTTTACCATATCCCAAAGGCTTTGGACTGTCGTGTTTTCATTTTCATTTGCTTCCACATATTTTTTAATTTCTTCTTTAATTTCGTGGTTAACCCACTCATTCACTAATCATTCATTCAGGATGTTCCTTAACCTCCATGTATTTGAGCTCTTTCAAATTTTCTCTTGTGGTTGACTTCAAGTTTCATAGTATCATGATCTGAAAATATGCATGGTATGATCTCAATCTTTTTGTACTTGTTGAGGGCTAATCTGTGGTCCAGTATGTGATCTATTCTGGAGAATTTTCCATGTGTACTTGAAAAGAATGTGTATTCTGCTGCTCTAAGACAAAATGCTCTGAAAATATCTATTAAGTCTGCCCAGTCCAATGCATCAGTCAAAGCCTTTATTTCCTCATTTTCTGCTTAAATGATCTGTCCACTGTTGTAAGTGCGATGTTAAAGTCCCCTACTATTATTGTATTATTATCAGTGAGTTTCTTTACATTTATTATTAACTGATTTGTAGATTTGGGTGCCCCCACCTTGGTGGTGCCTCTTGGAAGCATAAGTATTTACAATTGTTAGATCTTCTTGATGGACAGACCACTGAATTATCTTATAATCCACTTTATCTCTTGTTACAGTCTTTGTTTTAAAATTTAGTTTGTCTCATATAAATATGGCCACTCCAGCTTTCTTTTGATATCCATTAGCATGATAGGTGGTACTCCATCTCCTCACTTTCAATCTGCAGGTATCATTAGGTCTGAAATGAATCCCTTGTAGGCATACAGTTGGAGCTTGGTTTTTCATTCATTCTGATATCTCTATCTTTTGATTGAAGGATTTACCCATTTACATTCAGAGTGATTACTGAAAGATATGAATTTACTGCCACTGTATTACCTGTAAAGTTTGTGTTGCTGGTGATGTTCTCTGGTCCTTTCTAGTCTTTGTTGCTTTTGGCCTTTTTGTCTCCACTCAGAATCCCTCTTAAAATTTCTTGCAGGGCTGGTTTGTGGTCATGAACTCCTCTAGTTTTTTTTGGAAAACTCTCTATCTCTCCTTCTATTCTGAATGACAGTTTTGTTGGATAAAGAATTCTTGGCTGCATATTTTTCCCATTCAGCATAGTGAATATTTTCTGCCACTCTCTTCTAGCCTGTTATGTTTCTGTGGATAGATTTGCTGCTAACTCTAGGTCTCTACCCTTGTAGATTAAAGACCTTTTGTCCCTAGCTCCTTAAGAGTACTCACTTTATCACTGTATTTTGCAAGTTTCACTATGATGTGTCTTGGTGTTGACCTGTTTTTATTGATTTTCAGAGGCATTTTCTGTGCCTCTTGGACTTGAATGCCAGTTTCCTTCTCCAGATTAGGGAAGTTCTCAGTTATAATTCTCTTCTTCATCTTCTGGGACTCCTATGACATGAATGTTACTACATTTTAATAAGTCGCTGAGTTTCCTAAGTCTACCTTTGTGATCCATTAGCTTTCTTTCCCTCTTCTTTTCAGCTTCATTATTTTCTGTAATTTTATCTTCTATATCTCTGATTTACTCCTCTGATTCATTCATCCTCATTTTTATAGCATCCATTTGGGTTTGCGTCTCAACTATAGCATTTTTAATTTCAGCCTGAGTAGATTTTAGTTCTTTTATCTCTGCAGTAAGGGATTCTCTAGTGTCTTCTATGCTTTTTTCAAGCCCAGCTAGTATCCTCATAATTGTTGTTTTAAATTCTAGTTTAGACATCTTACTTATATCTGTATTGATTAAATTGCTGGCTGTGAGTTCTACTTCCTGTTTCTTTCTTTTGGGGTGAACTTCCCTGTCTCATAATTTTGCCCAGAAAAGAAAGAAGAAAGAAAACAAAAAACAAACAAAAATAGGTATGCCTGGGTGGCTCATTAAGTTAAGCATCTGCCTTCAGCTCTGGTCATGATCCCAGGAGCCTGGGATCGAGTCCTGCATCAGGCTCCTTGCTCAGCAGGGAGTGTGCTTCTTCCTCTTGCTCTGTCTACTGCTCACTCTGCTTGTGCTCTCTTGCCCTCTCTCTCTCTGGCAAATAAATAAATAAAACCTTTAAAAAACAAACAAAAACAGAAAAGCAAAACAAAATAAAATAAAATAAAAGTAAATGATAAAATAATATATAATATAAAATATATTAATAAAAAACTTTTAATAAAAAATTGAAAAAATAAGGGAAATAGATGAAAAACTAACAATAAAAAATAAAGAATAAAATACAAAAGGAAGCTAGATCCTATTTCCCCTAGAGCTGAAGATTTGTAGCACTCTATGATCAGTAGACCTGGTGGTAGCAAGTTGTTTATGTTGGTCTCTAGGGGGAGGGGTCTCTCACACTGATTCTCAGGAGGACTTGCTCTAATGGAAATGTGCCTCCAGGGCACAGGAGGGACAGGGTTTGTTGTAAGTGACTCCTGCCTGAACTAGGTGGCATGGTTTTTTCCCCTGAAGACTTTCAGCACTGATGGGTGTGATGAATATGCAATGCCCCACTCTATAGTCTTGGAGCTGAAAGCTCACACCCTCTACTCTTCAGGGAGACCGCACAGAAGAGCAAGCAATCACCCCTCGTATGCCCCTGGTTTCTCTCAGAACTCTGTGTTCACTCTGCCTGTATCTGAGCTTTTTTATCTCAGGTGCATGACTGAGTTTTAAAACTCCAAATTTTAGGGACTCCTGTGGGGCAGACATGCACTGTCTTCTGGTGGTGCAGGGGTGGGGTCGTCTCACTCCACTTTTGCCATTCACCAGCCTGTCCCAGGAAAGCAATCACATGACTACACAGTGGTCCACAGTTCGTGGCAAAACAGAGCAGCAGCACCAAGACTCGCTGTTCTCAGCCACATCCCTCTATGCCTGGAGACAGGGCAGCACACTGGCACCACTTATTCTTTTGCAACCAGGAGATCCTCAGACCATCCTGTCACTCCTGAGACTCTGCCCATTTTGCCACCTGAGCACCTTTAAGGCACATCCCCCATAGTAGCAAACTTCTAAAAGTTCAGATTTTGCACTCTGATGCTTATGATACTTTGCAGTAGCTTCCTCCATAAGCAGACCTCCCTCCCTCCCACCATACCCACGCTCTATTTCTCCCAAGCTGATGCTCTACACTTACTACCTTCTAAGAGACAGTCACTTTCCTATTTATAAATTTCTGGTTTTTGTTCTCTCATACTTCCAACTGATTTCTTGGGCGTTCAAGATGATTCGATAACTATCTAGTTGGGTTTGAGAGATGAGACAAGCTTAGTGTCCTCCTATTCCTCTGCCATCTTAACTCCTTCTATAATACTTCATGTTAACTATACTGGAATTAAAACTTCTAGAAAAAGAAAAAATTAATTACCAAAAATTAATTAGGCAGTGATTTTTACCTATCTACCACAGATATGAGTGAATCCCCCCAAATACCACCCCAACTTCTTCCTAGTCTCTCAATAGCCACCACAGGTGTTTCAGGTCTGTAATGCTACTGATAATATAGAAAGTGAAAAGTCTTATACATATTATTTTAAAAGCTAAGGATCCTAGGCAGAGAAAAAAAAGAATGAAATTTTTAGAGATTTGTATCAGAGAAAGTTCCAAAAGCAATTCATTCACAACCTTTCATTTCCCCATTCAACCTTTTAAAAGTCTTCAGCCCTGCCAGAATCTCAGCAATGTGCTATGAGGAAAGGCACTGTCTGTGGGTATAGCCAAAAGGTCTACTCTCTCTGTAACCAGAGATCAGATCTTCATCTTATGAGTTTTCATAAGTCCTATGCCACCTTTCTGGTTTCTCTTACAAACTGTTGACCTTAGCTGCAGACATACCAGCACTGACCATCACTTACTAGCCTCCTAAAGACCTTCTAAACAGAAAAAATTAGAGTCCCCTTTAAAATATACTGGACTTACATTTTAATTTCTAATTCTCCTTTTAAATTTGTTCCATGTATTACAAGCTCATGTTATCTTAGAGTGGGATATGATTTCCTTTCCTGAAAAAAAGCAAAGTATTGTCCTTTGGCAGACAGTTATTGTGTAAACTTGCCACTGAGCTATTTTGCATCTCATTACACAGTCTGATTTGCCAATAGCTAATTACAGTAATCAGTTACTTCCTCCATCTTCACAGCATCACAGCAATAAAATAAGGAGTCTGATGGTGTCACTTACATGGAATGCATTATGATAGAAGTGGATACCATATTCTTACACTCCTCTATTCACATGTATGCATTTATTCCTCCAGGCTTTCATGCCTGAAATAAATTTACTGGAATCCCAGCCTCCACTATATGTTAAGTCTACAACTCAAGAACATCCAGGCCAAGGACATAGTGTTCCATCTTTACAATCAAAGACAGATTTCCCATTAAAAAGAAAATTCTCTATTTCAAAAGATTTAATAGTATAGTCTTTTAAAAATAATTCCAGATGGCTAAATTTTATGACTGAAAATATCCCACTACAAGAAATATTTTTGCTTTATTGTAATTTGAACTAATTTTCAGACACTAGAGGTCTTCTTACTTCTTACTGTTTCCTTATAAGAGATAGGTTGGGTTTAGGAGTTCCATCATATTTTCTTATGCTATTTATTTCAGCTATTTTTGTACCTATTCATGATGACTTCACTCTTACACATTTTCAGTGATTGATTGTGCAAGACATGTTGATATTTTCCTACACTGTTTTGTTACTCTTTGTATCAACTTGGCCATCTTTTCTCATTCACTTGCAACCCCACCCTCTTTTCTTTGAAGTCTCTGTCTACTTAAATTAAAAATAAATTTCATTGAGCTGAATGGCTTATTACATCAAAAGGAAAAAAAAAACTCAAACATAACAGTGATTAAGTACATAACCTTTAACTGAAATGAGTATTTCCAAAATAAACAACACTGAACAAATATTTCCCAATGGCCTATAGAGAGCTCATGTATAACACAATAGCAATGTCTTTACTGCCCCACATCATATTTCACAGTAAATGTCACCAGTGTTTAAACATGATATTAACATACAGGTTCCTGTGATATTCAAGTAATTCGAAAATCAAGTAAATTGAACACACTCCTTAGCCCGTTTCTACTGACTGAAGTCACATGACTTTAAGTCAGGTTAGTTGCCACTAGATGGCTCTATTTTAAGTTGCTCTCTGAAACAATATACCCTATAATTAAAGATCTACAGTGAAAGCATAGGCACTGATGGTTAAAACTCTGGGGGGAAGGGGACAGGACACAAACTATATAATGCAATAAATTTTTATATTTCATTCAAGATATTATTTTGGAATTATCATTCTGAAGTAGCTAACTGTAGCATATACATAGAAATGATGCAAGAAAAAAATATGAAAAAACCTCTAAACACACTTTAACATGCTTTCTGTCATCTTAATATATAAATTCTTTATCTCATGTAAGTTAAACATTCTAGCGGCCACCTCATTTTAAAATTAATTTTAAAATTTGGCTAGCACCTTCCCTTTGATGGCTTGGCTGACCCTGGTTTGTGTCCCCATAAAGCCCCCTAGGCTTTTTAGTGTGTCTTCTATTACATAACTATGTGTCTTCCATAGGCCTATGGAGTCTGATTCACCAGGATCTAGTCTCCTTTATTTCTACTGTCATATAACTGTTATATTTTTCTGCTTAGGCTAGGAAAACAAGATTGTCAGTTAGTCTGGTTGCTTCTAAAAGCAACTGCCAGTTAAAAGGACTATAGATGTCTTTGAGTACTTTGAAACACTTACACTGAACATAATAAATGTCTTTGAAAACAAATAAAGGATCTTTAGAGCCTACATACTGTGAACCATATGATTTTTTCCTCAGTTTTAATATAATCACCATGTGCTGAAACCTCACTAAACACATATCTTTCACAATTACACAATCATTCAGAGCCCTCCTATCTCTTTGTGGATGCAGTAAGTACCTAACTAAACATATTTGCTAGATGAGTGAAAGAATAGATGTTGGAAGATTATTTTTGTTGTGCTCTTTCCTAATCTACCTGTGCTACTGCAGAGTGATACACAGATATTCCTCAATTCATGATGGGAAGGACAATATACAGTCATAATGGGAAAATCCAACAAGAAGACATAACAATTGTAAATACTTATGCACCCCCATATGTGAACACCCAAATATATAAAAGAGTTAATAATAAACATAAAGGTAATAATCAATAGTAATAAATAATAGTAGGAGACTTTAACACCCAACTTACAACAAAAGACAGGTCATATAAACAGAAAATCAACAAGAAAACCATGGCTTTGAATGACATAACAGACCAGATTTAAAAGACATATTTAGAACATTCCATCCTAAAACAGAAAAATACACACTCTTTTCTTTTTAATTCTATTTTTTTTAATTAACATATAATGTATTATTTGCCCCAAAGGTACAGGTCTGTGAATCATCAGGCTTACATATTTCACAGCACTCACCATAGCTGATACCCTCCCCAGTCTCCATAACCTAGCCACCCTATCCCTACTCCCCAGCAACCCTCAGTCTGTTTTGTGAGATTAAGAGTCTCTTATGGTTTGTCTCCCTCCTGATCCCATCTTGTTTTATTTTTTTCCCTCCCTACCCCCCACAACCCCCCACCCTGCCTCTCAAATTCCTCATATTAGAGAGATCATACAATAATTGTCTTTCCCTAATTGACTTATTTCACTTAGCATAATACCATCTAGCTCCATCTGAGTCATTGCAAATAACAAGATTTCATTTCTCTTGATGGCTGCATAGATGCCCGTGTGTGAGTGTGTGTGTGTGTGTGTACCACATCTTCTTTATCCATTCATCTGCTGATGGACATCTAGGTTCTTTCCATAGTTTGGCTATTGTGGACATTGCTGCTATAAACATATGGGTGCTCATGCCCCTTCTGATCACTACATTTGTATCTTTAGGGTAAATACCCAGTAGAGTGATTGCTGGATTATAGGGTAGCTCTATTTTCAACTTTTTGAGGAACCTCCATGCTGTTTTCCAGAGTGGCTGCACCAGCTTGCATTCCCACCAACAGTGTAGGAGGGTTCCCCTTTCTCTGTATCCTTGCCAACATCTGTCATTTCCTGACCTGTTAATTTTAGCCATTCTGACTGGTGTGAGCTGATCCCTCACTGTGGTTTTGATTTGTAGTTCCCTGATGCCCACTGATGCTGAGCACTTTTTCATGTGTCTGTTGGCCATCTGGATATCTTATTTGCAGAAAAGTCTGTTCATGTCCTCTGCCCATTTCTTGATTGGATTATTTGTTCTTTGGGTGTTGAGTTTGAGCAAAGTTCTTTATAGATTTTGGATACTAGCCCTTTATCTGGTATGTCATCTGCAAATATCTTCTCCCATTCTGTCAGTGTCTTTTGGTTTTGTTGACTGTTTCCTTTGCTATGCAAAGCTTTTGATCTTGATGAAGTTCCAATAGTTCATTTTTGTCCTTGCTTCCCTTGGCTTTAGTGATGTTTCTAGAAGAAGTTACTGCAGCTGAGGTCAAAGAGGTTGCTGCCTGTGTTCTCCTCAAGGATTTTGATAGATTCCTATCGCACTTTGAGGTTTTTCATCCATTTTGAGTCTATTTTTGTGTGTGGTATAAGGAAATGGTCCAGTTTCATTCTTCTGCATGTGGCTGTCCAATTTTCCCAACACCAAGAAAAATACACATTCTTTTCAAGTGTACATGGAATATTTTCCAGAACAGATCACATATTAGACCACAAAACAAGTCTCAACAAATTCAAAAAGATCAAATTTGTACCATGCATCTTATCTGATCACAACACTATAAAACTAGGTATCAACCACAAGAAAAAATCTGGAAAGAGAACAGATATATGGAGGATAAATAACATGCTATTAAACAATGAACAGGTCAACCAAGAAATCAAGAAGAAATAAAAAAAATACACAGAGCCAATGAAAATAAAAACACAACAGTGCAAAATCTTTGTGATGCAGCAAAAGCAGTTCTGAGAGGGAAGTTCATAGCAATACAGATCTACCTCAAGAACCAAGAAAAATCTCCAATACCCAACCTATCCTTGCACCTCAAGGAACTAGAAAAAGAAGAATTTGAAAAACCCAAAGCCAGCAGAAGAAAGGAAATAATAAAGATTAGAGCAAAAATAAACAAAGAAACTTAAAAAATGACAGAACAGATCAATGAAACCAGAAGTTGGTTCTTTGAAAAGATCAACAAAATTGATAAACCTCTAGCCAGACTCATCCAAAAAATAAAAGAGAGGACTCAAATAAACAAAATCACAAATGAAAGAGGAGAAATAACAACTGACATCACAGAAATATGAAAGATTGTAAGAGAATATTGTGAAGAATTATATGCCAACAAACTGGATAATCTAGAAGAAATGAATAAATTCCTAGAAACATACAACCTACCTAAACTGAAGTAGAAATAAATACAAAATTTGAACAGACCAACTACCAATAACAAAATTTAATCAGTAATTTAAAAACTCCCAACAAGCGAAAAGTCCAGGATCAGACAGCTACACAAGTAAATTCTACTAAACATTTAAAGAGTTAATACCTATCCTTCTCAAACTTTCCCCAAAAAACAGAAGAGAAAAGAAGCTTCAAAATTCATTATACGAGGTCAGCATTACCCTGATTCCAAACCCTAACAGAGTCACCACAAAAAAGAGAGAATTATAGGCCAATATCTCTAATAAACATACATGCAAAAATCCTCAACAAAATACTAGCAAAATGAATCCAACAATACATTAAAATAAAAATCACTCACCATGATCAACTGGGATTTTTTTTTTTTAATTTATTTGACAGAGAGAAATCACAAGCAGATGGAGAGGCAGGCAGAGAGAGAGAGGGATGCAGGCTCCCTGCCAAGCAAAGAGCCCGATGCGGGACTCGATCCCAGGACCCTGAGATCATGACCTGAGCCGAAGGCAGCAGCTTAACCCACTGAGCCACCCAGGCGCCCCGATCAACTGGGATTTATTCCTTGGATGCAAGTGTGGTTCAGGATTCACAAATCAAACTATATGATACATCACATCAATAAGAGAAAAAGAACCATATATCATTTCAATAGATGCAGAAAAAGCATACAAGAAAGTACAACATCAATTCATCATAAAGCCCTCTTTAAACAAAGTAGGTTTAGAGAGAACAGACCTCAACATAATAAAGGCCTTATATGAAAAACCCACAGCTAACATCATAACCCAATGGGAAAAAAACTGAGAACTCCTCAGGCCAGGAACAAGACAAGGATGTTCACTCTCACCACTTTTATTCACCATCGTACTGGAAGTCCTAGTCACAGCAATCACATAAGAGAAAGGAATAAAAGTCATCCAAGTTGATTAGGAAGAGGTAAAATTTTCACTATTTGCTGATGACATGATACTGTATGTAGAAAACCTAAAGATTCCATCAAAAAACCAGTGGAACTGATAAATGAATTCAGTAAAGTCACAGGACACAATATCCATGTAGAAAAATCCATTGCTTTTCTATATACTAATAATGAAGCAGCAGAAAGGGAAATTAAAAAATCAAGCCCTTTAAAATTGCACCAAAATTAATAAAATACACAGGAATGAACTTAACCAAAGAGGTGAAAGACCTTTACTCTGATAACTATAAAACACTGATGAAAGAAATTGAAGACAACACAAAGAAATGAAGAGACATTCCACGGTCATGGACTAGAAGAACAAATATTGTTAAAATGTCTATATTACCCAAAGCAATGTACAAATTTAATACATATACCCACTGCATTTTTCACAGAACTGGAACAAACAATCCTAAAATTTGTAAGGAACCACAAAAGACCCTGAATAGCCACAGCAATCTTCAAAGAGAAACACAAACTGGAGGTGTCACAAATCTAGACTTCAAGTTATATTAAAAATCTGCAGTAAATAAAATATATGACCCTGGTGCAAAAACAGACACACTGATCAACAGCACATAATAGAAAGCTCAAAATAAACCCATAATAATATGGTCAGTTGATCTTCAACAAAGGAGGTAAGAACATGCAACAGGGAAAAAAGACAATCTCTTCAACAAATGATGTTGGGGAAACTGGACAGCTACATGCAAAAGAAAAAAAACTGGAACACTTTCTTACATCATACACAAAAATAAATTCAAAATGGATTAAAGAACTAAATGCAGGACTTGAATCCATAAAAATCCTAGAAGAGAGCAAAGGCAGTAATTTCTCTGACATCAGAAATAACAGCATCTCTCTACATACGTCTCCTGAGGAAAGGAAAACAAAAGCAGAAATAAGCTATTGGGACCATATCAAAATACAGAGCTTTTGCACAGCAAAGGAAATAATCAACTAAAAGACAACCTACCGGGCGCCTGGGTGGCTCAGTGGGTTAAGACACTGCTTTCGGCTCAGGTCATGATCTCAGGGTCCTGGGATCGAGTCCCGCATCGGGCTCTCTGCTCTGCAGGGAGCCTGCTTCCTCCTCTCTCTCTCTGCCTGCCTCTCTGCCTACTTGTAATCTCTCTCCGTCAAATAAATAAATAAAATCTTAAAAAAAATTAAATTAAATTAAATTAAAAAAATAAAAGACAACCTACCCCAAAGATACAGATGTAGTGAAAAGAAGGGCCATCTGTACCCCAATGTTTATAGCAGCAATGGCCACGGTCGCCAAAGTGTGGAAAGAACCAAGATGCCCTTCAATGGATGAATGGATAAGGAAGATGTGGTCCATATACACTATGGAGTATTATGCCTCCATCAGAAAGGATGAATACCCACCTTTTGTAGGAACATGGACGGGACTGGAAGAGATTATGCTGAGTGAAATAAGTCAAACAGAGAGAGGCAATTATCATATGGTTTCACTTATTAGTGGAGCATAACAAATAGCATGGAGGACATGGGGAGTTAGAGAGGAGAAGGGAATTGGGGGAAATTGGAAAGGGAGGTGAACCATGAGAGACTACGGACTCTGAAAAACAATCTGAGGGTTTTGAAGGGGCAGGGGGTGGGAAGTCAGGGTACCAGGTGGTGGGTATTATAGAGGGCATGGATTGCATGAGCACTGGGTGTGGTGCAAAATTAATGAATACTGAGCACCTGGGTGGCTCAGTGGGTTAAGCCGCTGCCTTCGGCTCGGGTCGTGATCTCAGGGTCCTGGGATTGAGTCCCGCATTGGGCTCTCTGCTCAGCAGGGAACCTGCTTCCCTCTCTCTCTCTCTGCCTGCCTCTCTGTCTACTGTGATCTCTCTCTGTCAAATAAATAAATAAAATCTTTACAAAAAAAAAAAATAATGAATACTGTTATACTGAAAATATACATAAATAAATAAATAAATAAATAAAAGATAACCTACTGAATGGAAGATATTTGCAAATGGAAGGTCTGCCAAAGGGTTAGTATCCAAAATATATTAAAAATATATACAACTCAACACCAAAAAAAAAAAAATTCTAATTTAAAAATGGGCAGAAGGGGCGCCTGGGTGGCTCAGTGGGTTAATGCCTCTGCCTTCGGCTCAGGTCATGATCCTAGGGTTCTGGGATCAAGCCCCGCATCGGGCTCTCTGATCCGCGGGGAGCCTGCTTCCCTCTCTCTCTCTCTCTGCCTGCCTCTCTGCCTACTTGTGATTTCTCTCTGTCAAGTAAATAAAAAATCTTTAAAAAAAAAAAAATGGGCAGAAGACATGAATAGACATTTCTCCAAAGAAGACACACAGATGGCCAACATACACATGAAAAGGTGCTCAGCATCATTCATCATAAGGGAAACGCAAATCAAAACTATAATGAAGTATCACCTCACACCTGTCAGAATGGCTAAAATCAAGAACACAAGTAACAGCAAGTGCTGGCAAGGAGGCAGAGAAAAAGGAAGCCTCAGGTGCTGTTGGTGGATTCAAACTAGTACAGCCACTGTGGAAAACAGTATAGAGTTTCCTCAAAAAATTACAAATAAGACTACCCTATGTTCCAATAATCACCCTACTGGGTATTTACCCAAAGAATACAAAAACACTAGTTCAAAGGGATATATGCACCCCTATGTTTACTGCAGCATTATTTACAACAGCCAAATTATGGAAGCATCCCAAGTTTTCATCAATAGATGAATGGATAAAAAGATTACACACACACATGCACACATACACATACACACACACTGAAATACTATTCAACCATAAAAAAGAATGAAATCTTGGTATTTGCAACAGCATGAATGGATCTAGAGAGTACAATGCTAAACAAAATAAGTCAGTCAGGGAAAGACAAAATATCATATGATTTCACTCATATGGGGATTTTAAGAGACAAAACAAATGAACAAAGGAAAAAAGAGACAGAGAGACAAGCCAAAAAACAGACTTGTAACCGCAGAGAACAAACAAATGGCTACCAGAGGGGAAGTGGGATGGGTGGGGAAATGGGGGATGGGGAAAATAGGTGCTGGGGATGAAGGAGCGCACTTGTCACGATGAGCACTGGGTGATGTATGGAAGTGTTGAATCACTATACTGTACACTTGAAACTAATATAACATCATATACTAACTACACTGGAATTAAAACACACACACACACACGTGTATATATAAAGGTAGGGGAGTGAACACAGGAAAAAGGATTGGCACATGTTCTCCCCTGCTCAGATCTAGCTCTGGACTCCCCAATAATATCCAAAGAATGTATGAAACATTCTGAATGTGGTATCTAGTGAGCTCCACATGAGATAAATCATTTCCTTAAGAAGGGGTCAACATTTTTTCCATTCCACTGAAAAACATCTCTTTGATAAATGTTATTTCTAAATACTTCAAATTAACAAGCATTTCTGAATGCTTGCTACAAACCTAACAACATTCCAGGTTCTGGGTATGATAGAGAAGAAATAACATTATACACACTGGATTCATGAGAGTCTCACAATTTGTTGAGGGAATGGGATTTATATATATGAAACCATTACAACCACAACAAAGAAGTTTTTAATACATACACATAATAAATAATATTCTGGGTAATTAATAGCCACCCTGCCATTTCTCATGACTGGCTCCCCTGATTCCACATCAAAAGATTTAGGGACCTTTTGGCACCTGGGTGGCACAGTCAGTGAAGCATCTGACTCTTGGTTTCGGCTCAGGTCGTGATATCAAGGTCATGGGCTGGAGCCCTGCCTCAGGCTCCACGCTCAGCGCAAAATCTGCTTAATGTTCTCTCTCCCTCTCCCTCCGCCCCTCCCACTCATGCTCTCTCTGAGACTCTCTCTCTCAATCTCTCTCTCTAAAATAAATAAATCAATATTTTAAGAGGTATAATAAAAAGATCCAGGGACCTGACCAAGACAAAACCCTCCTAGATGGATAAAGAGGAAGGCCTGCAGGATAGGAGAGAATATCCATGTTACTAAACATTATTCCATTCCCCAGTGCATATTTGTGCAAGAAAAAGTGACCAAAGAGATATCAGTATCATGTAGTATACTGTGGCCATCTGAGCTTCAAGTTCTTATTGAAATAATGTAATGCAGGAAAAAGCTTTAAAAATATGGGATAGAAAGGAAACTGGGAAGATCAAAGCAGAGGTTTGAGTGAGTCGTTTTCAAAATGGCAGTTACTAGATAGTAACAGTCCTACTGACTGAGGAATGTGCACATACCAGATCTGTGAGGTGGGTTATACCTAATCCTTACACCAACTTTCAGAGTTTGCAGATTTTTCAGTTATATTTAACTGACGAGGAAACTAAAACCCCAAGGCTTTAAGTGATTTGTCCAAGGTTTCACAGCTAGGGAGAAATAGATAAACTGGCATTCAAGTGACTCTTGCCTGACTCTTAAACCTACAGTTTTTGCACCCTGCCAAGTTTCTCCAAACTCCACATGGGCCTGGAACCCACGTGCTGCACACACATCTCAAGTGTAGCAGATGGCACAGTAAAAGACGCAGTGGAGCAAATGTCCAGCGAACACTGATTCGCTCCCTGTTAGGGTCGGGCGCTGGAGAGACACTGGACATGCAAGAGTGGAGAGGCAGGTGCCAACCCTGCCTGTCTCGTGGAGAGTCAAACACAAGATCAGGAGCAGATGGGAAGGAAGAGGAGGGCCTCCTCATCATCTCACACATCAGACACCTGCTTTCCTACCCACTGTCAAAAGTGGCACCGGAAGGTTAAGTTACACAACATAAGGTAAGTGCACAGACCATGTCTAGTTCCAAGCTCCAAGAGCAAAAGGTGTGAGAGCAGAAACAGGAAGTGGTAATAATGACCACAATCAAAATATGCTGAGTGTGCAGTAGGTGCCAAACACTCTTTTATACATTTAGCATATGTTAATTCATATAGCATAAAAAGGATAAGAGCCATACGTAGGCTAAGAGCAGGAAGCAGCATGGGACCAAAACTGGTTATCTCCTCAAACCTTCATGCCATTTTGAACCTCAATAAACCTCAGGCCTTTGTCTCAATCTAATTCAATATCTACGTATCACCTTTGCCAAAATCATCATTTTGGCAGATAATTTTCATTACTGATACAAATAATTTGGAAGGAAGGAAGGAAGGAACAAAGGAAGGAAGGGAAGGAAGAGAAGGAAGGAGTGGGGGAGGGAGGGAATAAATTCCATTCAACAGCCAGGTCATTTAATATCAGGAGCACATTTTGCAGCCAACTCAAGCTGTCCGGCCTTACAGGAAGTTTCCTTCCCAAGCCTCAAACTATTCTTATCGGAATGGAGTTGTTTTTATGAATAGTTACTTCTCCAGTCCAAGCCTATACCTTGGTAACATGGACCCTCTACTAGGCCATAATTTATACCAGCCTCACTGACACTAAAAATAAATATTAACTTTTCTGCATTTATGCCTGATATCTAAACTGTATGCCTTGATTTGTAAGCAAAAATGTAGAACTCCTGTACTTGGGGATCTGTCAGGGGCCCTGAACTCAAACTGTCTGCTAATAAAGAACAGTATCAGGGGCATCTGGGTGGCTCAGTGGGTTAAAGCCTCTGCCTTCGGCCCAGGTCATGATCCCAGGGTCCCAGGATTGGGCCCCTTGTTGGGCTCTCTGCTGGGCAGGGAGCCTGCTTCCTCCCTCTCTCTCTGCCTGCCTCTCTGCCTACTTGTGACCTCTGTCCACCAAATCCATAGAATCTTTAAAAACAAAACAAAACAAAACAAAACAAAAAAGGACGATATCAGACGTATCAATAAGAAAATGGCACAAGGGGTGCCTGGTGTCTCAGTTAAGCCTCTGCCTTCAGCTCAGGTCATGATCCCAGGATCCTGGGATCAAGCCCCATGTCAGGCTCCCTGCTCAGCAGGGAGCTGCTTCTACCTCTCCTTCTGCTGCTCCCCCTGCTTGTGCTCCCTCTCTCTTTCTCTCTCTCTCTGTCAAATAAATAAATAAAATCTTTAAAAAACAAAACAAAAGCAAAGAAAATGGCACAAGATTTGAACAGATAACTCAACAAAAAATAATATCCAAATGGCTTAAAAACATAGGAAAGAATACTCAATGTCATTGGTCATAAGAGAAACAGAAACTAAAATCACTGTAAGGTGCTACCTGCCACTGACCAAAATGGCTAAAATGAAAGACTATCAATACCCAGTATTGGCAAGGATGGGAAGCAGATGGAACTCACAGATACTGTCTGAAGAGTGTACAATGAAAAACTACTTGTCAGTATTTATTACAACTGAGTATATATATACCTCTAATGGAGCAATTCTACTCTTAGATATATACTCAACAAAAATGTATATGTACATCACAGACAGACATCTGCAGCACTCTTTATAATGGCAACATTATTCATAATTGCCAAAAACTGGAAATTATCCCATGAGGCCATCCACAGTGGAATGTACATATAAATTGTGTTTTATTCATATAATGAAAAACCACACAGTAATGAAAATTGGTGATCCACAACTACACTCACATACACCACTAAAGCTCACAAACAAAATGCTGAGAGAAAGAAGTTAGACACAGAAGGTTACCTACTGCCTCACTCCTTTAATATAAAGGAGTAAGCACACAAGCAAAACTAATGCATACTGTTAGAATTCACAAAATTTCCCAATTTTGGGGGGAATAATTTTCCCAATTATTTGGGGAAAGAGGACTGTGATGGCAAGGAGGCACACTAGAGGCTTTGGGGGCTACTCAGCAATATTCTATTTTCTGATGATCTGGAAGCTGGTAACATGGGTGTGTTCACTTTAAGAAAATTCATTGAGCTTTATACATATGATTTGTGTGTGTGTGTTCCTTTTTCTGGATATAGGTTACATTCCATTAAAGTTTACCAAACAAGGAGGAGGTGGGAAGACATGCATGGATATTATGTGTCAATATGATGAATATTTCTCTGTCTTGGAGAAAATCGCTGCTAATATCAATGCCTCTAAATAATTCCATGTAGTAAATTCCTCTTAGCATATGTCCTAAGAAAAATTTTTGCCTCTCTTGAATACCTATTTATGCTTCATTTATTAAGAAGTTTGGAGTTGACCTGAACACGTTAATGCAGTAATTATTTTTAATGAAAAGTCTTTGGCATTTTTAAATCTCTAATATTTATGTTCTTTAAACCATTCTAAATGATTCTATCATATTTATGTTTATTCAAACAACTAACATCCTCAAAACCTTTCTGGAATTTATTAAAATGCATGCTTGAAAGTAGTAGAATAAATCAGGGGTCAGATATAACCTCTGAAACTATATGATAAATTTAGAGGTAGATAATTTATTTAACTTAGAGTATACTCTATATAAATGTCCCTATAATGTAACTACTAACTTTTAAGCAAAAATCTACCAATCATCCATCCAAGCAAATGATTTCAATGTATTAAATACAAATATTAAATCCAAGTAGACTGTAACCAGCCATCCAGTCAGTACACTGGGCTATCTCAGACTAAGCCTATCTCTTATTTGGTAGAGAAGAGAAGTTTACACCACTTCATAATGAAAGATTAACATTATAAAACCCACAAAGACATCCTCCAGACAAGAGGAAACTTACTTTAACAAATAAATTTGAGTGTGTGGTCAAAAACTCTCATTTAATGAAAAATAAAACCAAATGTAACAATACAAGTGGTGGCAAACTAATAAAGATGTTATTTGATGAGTTTACTATAAACTCCAAATAAAGGAAAATCGGAAAGAACTGATGTGGGACAGAGATAAGTATAAAATGAATAGAACTTGTTTTGCTGTTGTTTGTAAAAAGCAAATAAATGTCAAATTGTGTAACTAATGGAAATAAGTGAACATCAAATATTTGTAAAGGGGTTGTTTCAAAAAGAAAATCCAAACTGACTTTCAACTATTAATAACTTGAGCTTCCCAAAGGGATTATTTGATTTTAGATTGCTATTGTTGTTGTTGTTACTGTTGTTTAAAAAGTATTGTGACAGACTTTCTCCATTAAGCAAAACAATCATACATTTTTATTTCCTGCCTTACTGGTAAATATCCCACAAAATTCCTTTATTGACTCTTTTTATTCTCTTAACGAGGTATGTTAGGCTTCCTTTTATTCTATTTTCTCTTTCTTTCTCACCAAATAATATTTCTAAAATAATAATAGGTAGATAATAACAGTTAACAAATATTGAGTGGTAATTTTAAGTTGGGCACTCTTTCAAACACATTCCATCTAATAACTGGCTTAATCTTCAAAACTACCTGATGGGGTAGGTGTACCTCTACCAATGGTATATACCACCATTGTAGAGGTGAAAAAACTAAGGCAGGGAGGATTTAAATTAGAACCCAAGGTTACCTAGCTAATGTGTTAAAATCCAAACCCAGGAACACAAAATACCATGCAGGTTAATTATTTACCATAAGATGAAATGGATATGTAAAATACAAATATTCAAAGATTGGGTCTATAGGAAAAACAACTTTCCAACTATGTTGAACTATTTAACTCAGTATTATCTTCTTCCAAATTACCACTATTCACCTAACATCAATGCACCCTGAAGTTAAAATAGTAAAAGTCTCTATGTTGATACTTTGTAAGTGAATAGGGGCATTTGAAGACTATATCATCTAAAAGGTTTTCCTGGATCAGTAGTGAATACTGTAAAACTAAGTAAAACTAATATTGTAGAGTGTCACGTCCAACATCAGAAGGGTTTGAGAAATCTCTTCAATGTTCCTCAGGGATCAATTAACAAAAAAGAAAAAAAAAAAAAAACCAGCCCACTGTTCAAGGGTCTCCCCATCAGTAGCAGCTTTGTTGGTAATCAAAAAAAACAATTAATATAAAAATGGGTAGGTACCCCCTTCTCAAAGGGAGTAAATACAATAACATACCTCTTCTTCACAGTCTGAGCAGATGATCTTTGAAATAAACTTGCTAAAGAAGATGGTCAAGTTAACATCTGCAGCACTTCAAGAAGAGATTAAAGTCTGATAGGAATGATGGTGACTCATCCTGAAAAATACAGAGACGCATAGTAAGAGGTGATTGCGTATATAGGAAACACATCCAAAGACAAATAGTGAAAGAAAAGCAAAATATTGCAAGACTGAGCAGTTCATTTTAAAAAGAGAATTAACGTTAATGCTTTTAATTAAAATAATAAAAAATATTTAAGTAAAATACAAGGTTAAAAGAAATAACTTGTGAAAAAGATGCCCAAGAAGTAGGAAAATACTATCTGGAAAACAGTGAAAACTTAAAAATGCATACTATAAACTCTAGATTAACCACTAAGTTAATAGAACAAAGAGGTATAGCTAAATAAAGCAACAGGGGAGATAAAATGGAACACTGAAAGTACACTTAAAATTTGAGAAGACAATAAAGGAGAAAAAGAGAGACAAAAGAACAGAGAGCATATAGAACACAAGAAAAAAATAAGAAACAGTATATTTTAACCCAACAATATAAAAATCAGATTAAAAGACAAGGTCTGAATATTTGCTTTTAATAGTTAATAAGAGGGGCGTCTGGGTGGCTCAGTGGGTTAAGCCTCTGCCTTTGGCTCAGGTCATGGTCTGAGGGTCCTGGGATCGAGCCGCACATCGGGCTCTCCACTCAGCAGAGAGTTTACTTCCCCCTCCCTCTCTCTGCCTGCCTCTCTGCCTATTTGTGATCTCTTGTCTGCCAAATAAATAAATAAATAAAATCTTTAAAAACAATAGTTAATAAGAACTTTCTATTCAGAGACAATATGAACATATACATTAAAAATTACAAGGAATTCACAAAAGAGCTGTTGGCACTAATAAGTTAGCAATGTGGCAGAATACATGGTCAATCTAGAAAAAAAACAATTACATTTTCATATACCAACAAAGAAAGATGAAGAAAGAAAATGTGAATATAGACATATTCAATATATGTTCTTTTTTACATATATGATACAATGTATTCATATATTATGCATATTTATAAATAAATTATGAAAGTACCTAAATACCTGAAATATTTAGGAATAAATCTAAGAAAAGATGTACAAGACCTATACGCTGAAAACTACAAAACATTGCTGAGAGAACTTAGGACCTAAATACATGGAGAGGTATACCATGCTCATGAAATAATGAAGACTATTAAGATAATATATTTACAAACTAATCTATAAATAACACAATCTCATTCAAAATTCCACTAAGGTTTGGGTTTTCTGAGGCTTGTTTTTTTATGTTTGTTTTGGTTTTAAAGTTCATTCTGAAATTTATATAGAAATAAAATGTACCTACATTAACCAAAGCATTAAAAAAAAAAAAAAAAGTTAAGGGTTTACCTGATTTCAAGACTTACTGTAAAGCTAAAGTAATCAGAGCAATGTAATCTGGGCCTACAAATAGACATACAGATCATTACACAGAATCAAGAGTTCAGAAATAGACCCACAAACACATGACTGATGGATTTTCAAAAAAGATCTTTTCAACAACTAATACTGAAACAACTGAATATGTATTCTGAAAAGAATAGTGACTCTTACCTCATACCATACACAAAAATTATGTTAAAAAATGGATCATAGACCTAAGCATGAAAGTCCAAACTATAAAACTTCTAAAACAAAATATAAATGAAAATATTCTTGAATCTTAATCAAAAGATTTTGTAAATGAAACAAAACACAACACAAAAACACAATGAATCAGAGGACTCATGAGATTGAAAACTAATATTCTTTTCTTCAAAGTATGCCATTTAGAAAATGAAAAGACAAGTCATTGACTGGGAAAAAATATGTCCAGTATTTCTGACAAAGAACATGTACCCAGAAAACAAAAAGCTCTTAAAGCTCAATAATAAGCAAACAGTGTAATATTTTTAATTTGGCAAAAAGACTTAAGCAAACTCTTTATTAGAGAAGATATAAAAACAGCCAATATCCAGAGGAAAAGACACCTCATTATCACTGGTCACCAGGAAAATGCACATTAAAACAACAATGAGCTAACATCACATACTCATTAGAAGGTTAAAATTAAAAAGAGTTGTAAGTGTTGGCAAGGAAGTAGAGTACCTAGACCTTTCATACAATGATGATGAAATTTAGAATGGTACATTCACTTTGGAGAACATTTTGGCAGTTTCTTAGAAAGTTAAACATTTACCATGTAAATGAAACATTCTACTCCTAGATATTTACCAAGAGAAATTAAAGCATAAGTCTACCAAGAGACTTGAGCACAAATATCATAGCAGCCTTATCCATAATAGTTCAAGTTTGGAAACAATCCAAATGTCCAACAACACGTGAATATATAGATAAAAGGTGGTCTATTCAAACAATGGAATATTATTCAGTCATAAAGAAAACAACTACTAATTAACATAATAGATTACTCTCAGAAACAAATTCTTAGTAAAAGAAGAGAGAAAAGGGTACATACTGTATGACTCTACTTTAATAAACCTGTAAAGGAAGCAAACCTAATATATAATGCTATAAAGCAGATCAGTAATCGTCTAGGTCAAGTGGAGTAGTGACTGGCTGCTATGAAGAGTTTGAGAAAAAGTTTTGGAATAATGGAAACATATATTTTCAGTGGAGTGGTGGTTACATGGGTCTATACATTGATAAAACTCATCTAAATACATATATAAAATTAGTTCATTTTACTGTATGTCTCAAAAAAAAGTTGATTTCAAAGGAAAATATGTATTCCATAAAAAAGGATAAAATTAAAAAGGCTGAATCATAAGGAGATCTGGATATTAACTCGGCCCAAATAATCTAACTTAACACTGAGGTCATTCATTCAACACAGTGGTTTAGAATATATGTCATTTTTAAGCTGGAAAATTTTAACCATATTGTACTGAGATCTGGCTAAAAGAAGAAAATACGTAAGACCTGGAAGTCAGAAGTGAAGCAGCAGCCGTACTTTCTAAAGGTTATGGTGGTTAAATACGGTAATGGACTGAGAGGTACCCACGGGATGCAAACTGCCCTGTTCTCTTCCACTCCAGATGTAGCTCTACTTACAAAGTACTGACACTGTTGACAATTAATGGCTCAGATACACACCAGATACTTGGTGTGATACCACAGACATGGGATCTACATAGAAGCACTGTTCCCTCCTCCCCACATACTTTGGCCATCCTTTTGCAATATGATTTTGTATCTGAACATGTTTGATTTTCTCAGATTAACTAATAATTCTTCTCTGATTATCCAGCTTCCCTCCTGGACTTTAACTTTCCCAATCCTTTCTAAA
Source organism: Neogale vison (assembly GCF_020171115.1). Classification (NCBI taxonomy): domain Eukaryota; kingdom Metazoa; phylum Chordata; class Mammalia; order Carnivora; family Mustelidae; genus Neogale; species Neogale vison. Next base: position 282,527,383 of record NC_058091.1, read on the forward strand.
ATTATATAAGGATTAATTCCTATAATAGATCTATTATGAACGGGATTAGCAACCTTTTCTGTAAAAGGCTACAGAGCAAATATTTTAGGCTTTGCAGGCCAAAGGTAAAACCAGATATATTACACAGGTACACGTGCCAAAAGAGAAACAAATTTCCAAGCATTTTTGTTGATGAAATTCAAAATAGAAGAATCATAATTGATCCTTTATGATACATATGTCCTAGTTACAAAATGAAAAATTTTGGTGGAGGTAACACCACTTTTAATTGGGATTCAAAGTTAGGGATCTTATCTCCTGAACATGCAATATTATTTGAGCATATTCCTCACTTACTAGGCATTGTAAGAAGTCTATTAGATTCTTCTTGATATTTGTCCTTTAGCACATCACTAAATTGCAGACCAATTATTTCCAACTGAAGAACAAGGTGGAAGCTCCTCAAGTTCTAACTTAAATGATTTTGACATGTGGAGTTTTTTTGGGATTTGCATCAAAATCTAAAAAATGTTCGCTAGGAATGGGAAAGCATATTTGCAATGCATATATCTGATAAGGGAATATTTGGTGCATATAAAGAACTCCTACAACTCAGCAAAAGAAAAATATAATCCCAACTCAAAAATGAGCAAAGGACTCGAATGGATGTTTCTCCTAAAAAGATATACAAATGGGCAGCAAGTACATGAAAAGATCTTAAGCATCACTAATCATTAGGGAAATTCAAGTCAAAACCACCCTGAGATATTACTTCACACCTGTTAGAATGTAGATACACACACATATACACACACATATTGGCAAGGATGGAGAATGGAACCCTTGTATATTGCTGCAGGTGAGAATATTAAATGGTGCAGCCACTGTGGAAAACAGTTTGCTAGTTCCTCAAAAAATTACCATACGGTCCAGCAAATCCACTTCTAGGTATCTACCCAAAAGAAGTGAAAGCAGGGACTCAAACGTATACTTGTAAACCAATGTTCATAGCAGCAATATTCATAATAACCAAAACACAGAAACAACCTGCATGTCCATCGACAGACGAATGGACAAACAAAATGTGGTATATACCTACAAGGGGATGTTAGCTTTTAAAGGGAATGAAATTCTGATACATGCTACGACATGGATGAACCTTGAAAACATTATGCTAAGTGAAAAGAGCCAGATAATAAAGGACAAATGTTGCATGAGTCCATTTATATGAAGTACCTACAACAGGCAAATATTTAGAGACAAAGTAGGTTAGAGGCTTTCAGAGGCTGGGAAGAGAGGTAAATGGGGAGTTAATTAATGGGAATTAATTGTCTGGAATGATCAAAAGTTCTGGAAATGGATAGTGATGATGGTTTTACAACACTGTGAATGTCCTTAATACCACTGAATATCCCCTAAATTGGACATTTAAGTATGGTTAAGATGATAAATTTTATATTACATATATTTTACCACAGTAAAACAACAACAACAACAACAACCCCCTAAAAGCTGCTATCAAACTAACATTTGAGCTTGGAAAATGTGTGCTGAAAATTTATGTAAGAATGAATATCTTACTTCTTTAACTTTTGATGGCACCTTCATATATAAAGCAGTTTAACATCAGTCATGACTAAAACAATTAGTTGTCATTCAAATGACTTAACCATACTATAATTTTATCATAGAAGTGCTCTTTGGCCTTTGTAATTTTAGGTTGAATTTATTCAGAAATATCAAGGCTTCAGCAAAAGGTAATTTCCAACATCATGCAGTGTGCAAAACTACTGGATGAGGGCAGTTCTTCTGAAAAATTTCACTCTTTTCCATAAACTCAAAAAAATCACAGTAAAAGTTTGACATTGCTAACCCATTACATTGTTTTTGGTAAGGCAAGTGAAAATATTCCACTTTTATTTCTGACAAAATGTTATGGAACTGAAAACAGCTAAGTCTAAAGAGCTAATGAAGTTTATCATTGATGACATTGGTTCAAGACACAAGATAAATTCAGGTAATTCCTCTGGTAAATAAGAGAATGAATAGCCACAGAGTTTAAACACCTTACATTTTTATTAGCTTTGTGCACTTGTCCAACTTTGTCTTTTTCTGCTCCACACATATTTGACCACCACCAGAAATAACACATCTTAGCAGAGTCCACTTCAGGTTGTACCAAATTAGTGTTTTCTCAACTTCTTTGAAAATATTCTCACCTGCAGCTGTTCCACATAAAGTAGTCGTATGGGCTAATTTTTCAGTCAATTTAAACTGGGTATTGACTTCAAATAAACAACAACAGAGCAGTATCAATACCATCTACTGATTCATCAAGAGCCAAGGAAAACCACTTAAAATCATTTGCTTTGTTTTTTGACTGTTGATGTTGCTCCTACTGTCTTAAGCTCTCCAAGCAATTGTTCTTGCCAAAAGGTTAATAGTCTTAAACAAGTTTATTTCCTCTGAATGCATTTCTTTGTTGCTGCAGTCAAGCACAATAACTCACTATTGTTAACAGCTTTCCTTGCTTTGCCAACAAATGAGACACCCAGAAACTCACTCTGATTGCAATCTCACTTTCTTTTTTTAATTTTGTGAACAAATTCTTCTCTGATGAGATATTCCATTTTAAATTATTTATTTTTTCTGTCCTTCACGTTGTTATGAGTTGGAAATATTGTAAGTACTTAGTCTGGTAAAGCCGACATAATACTGTGTTATTTTAGCACAGGTATAGTGTTATTGCACTAAAAAACACAATGCTTTGCCATCTACTTCAGTAAGAAAATAATTCACACTCCACTGTGCCTTGAAAGAGCAACATTCCAAGTCTACTTTTCTTCTTTTGACACAATAGGTATGCACTGGTAATAAAAACACACAAAAGTTACAATTTGCCAATATGTGTGGCACTTGAAATACGATCGAGTTGTAATTGCATCACTAGCATTTCCAGTGTGCCAAGCAACAGGGCAAAGTGATGAGAGTACCACATAGGGTCTCTGTTGCTGCTACAACCCTGCCTTTTTAACAGGGACACACTCATTGACAACACACACATGAGGAGTGTGGCTGTGTGCCAAGAAGACTTTATGAACACTAAAATTTGAATCTCATACAATTTCCATATCATAAAATATTTTTCTTTTTATTTTTCTCTACCATTTAAAAACATGAAAAGCACTCTTAACTCAAAAGCTATATTAAAAATAGACAGTGGGTTAGATTTGACTAGTGGGTCATCATTTGCTGACTTATTCCGTAAGTCATAGTGGTTCTGTCTCACTGACTGCACTTTGATTGACACGATATATATTCAGTGTCAACTATGTGGCAGACCCCTGCCAGACGAAGAAGATGGAAAGAAAAAGATGACATGGTCTCTCCTTGAAAGGTCTATATATGTTCAATAGTGTGTATGATAAAGATTTAACAAAGATTTGCCAGTCACCTACCATAAACTTAGCAAGGTATTGCCAAGAATACCAGAATACCAACAACTTTAGTCTTTACAGCCTTTCCAACCTCGTTTGGGAAATAAAACAGCCCTGCATTAATTATTTATTGCTGTGTAACAAATTACTACAAACCAGGCAACTTAAAACAGCATGCATTTATTATCTCTCAGTTTCTGTGGGCCAGGAGTCCAGTTACAGCTTAACAGGGTACTCTGCTAAGGGTCACCCAACTGTAATCGAGGTGTGGGTGAGGCTGCCTTCTCATCTGGAAGCTCAAATGGGGAAGAATCTGTTCCCAGACTCACTCAGACTGTTGGCAGAATTAATTTCCTTATGGATCTCGAAGGAAGGATAGTAGCTTCCTGCCTATCATCTGGAGGCTTCCCTCAGCTCTTAAAGGCTACTCTAAACCCTGTGCCTCCCAACATGACCACTTAACTTCCTCAAACCCAGCTAAGGAGAGAGAGTCTCCAGAATGAGTCAGCAAGACAGATAGAGCTTAATACAACCATACTGATTTCCCATCAACTTGCCATATTCTATCGGTTAACAGCAAGACGTAGTTTCCACCCACACTCAACAAGAGGAAATTATACAAAAGCATGAACATCAGGAGGTATATACTACGGAGGACGGGGACATACTCCAGAGATAAACTGCTATAGGCCCAAAGAGGAATACAATAAAATATAGGATCAAAAGGGAAATGATGCGATAGAGACCACTGGGTTTCTAAGCACCTAAAGAATAAAGAATACAGTACAGTGTGGTGATGAGCACTGGGTGTTATACACAACTAATGAATCACTGAACACTACATCAAAAACCTATGATGTACTACTATATGTAGACTAACTGAACATAATAAAAAAAAAAAAAAGAATACAGTATAGACAAGAATTACAAAGTAAGACCTCACGAAGAAAGGAAGGTCTCAGCCTGTCTTTGAAGATTATATAGACCAAAACATTCATAAAATTCACCAGGAAATGGCACCATTCATCAAAACGCAGTAATAGCAACATAACTGGAGATTTTCACTAAAATGCTGAGAATCTCCAGAATTTTTTAATCCTTTTCAGGACAACTTTCATCATTACCAGTTTTTTTTTTTTTTTCAAATGTCAAAATGTGAAACACTACCAGTATTTAAATCCACAAAAACCTCAGCTCACTCATATAAAAGCCCTATACAAAACTCATTACCAACTAAAAGAAGAAAATAATAATTGTATTCATTCCAGTCCTACTTTATTTTATTTAAGTAATTAGATAAGTTGTGTTACTAGCATTCACCATTTCATTTAGTAGATACAGGAGGAGAGAGAGAAAGGAACGAGAGGAGAAAGGGAAAGGATTTCTATTTCTCCAACAATCTTACAGAACAATTACACTGCTGCAGAAATGGGTCTAAATATGGAGACTCTGATAAACTATTAGCACAGACTACACAATGCAATTGATGATGATAATGCATGTTTACTATTCCTTACAGGCAACAGAACTAGTTGCATAACTAAAGGAAGTGGGAATTTCTGACTTCTCATATTCAAATGTTATTTTTGATTCAATTCTAGCTTCCTTATTTAAACATTCTTTTCTCCCAAATTAGCCAAGAGATTCTTTCTCAGTGAGCACAAACCACATGGAAAGTTACAGTTTTTAAGTTGTTCCCATTTCTTAGTTCTCAGTGAGCCAGACAGATTACATTGCTTCAGATTCAGAAATCTAACTTAAAAATTCATATTTGGGTTAAGAAATAGCATGGAAATTTCCTTCCCCAAAAGATAACTTTAAGAGATCCAGTGAATTTTTTTTTTAAAGATTTTATTTATTTATTTGACAGAGAGAGAGGTCACAAGTAGGCAGAGAGGAAGACAGAGAGAGAGAGGGAGGCAGGCTCCCCGCTGAGCAGAGAGCCTGATGCGGGGCTCGATCCCAGGACCCTGAGACCATGACCTGAACTGAAGGCAGAGGCTTTAACCCACTGAGCTACCCAGGTGCCTGAGATCCAGTGAATTCTTAAATGCCAAGAATTGGCATAAACATGAATCAAATGATCCAAAATGCTAGACACATCCATGTATGGACTTAATGTCACCAATGAGTTTATTAAGTGAAAAACAATTGTAATGAAACAGATATATTAGGTAAAGATAGAGATATAACTTTTTCTATAAAAAACTGGAAATTTCTATAATTACAGATAAGCTAATACCATTTAACCTTACAGATGTGGTTATCTAGGTAAAGATGTGACTCAGTCTCTAAAAAAAAGTTGCAAGGCAAAAAATGGCTTGCTCTGAGTCAAAGTTGGGTTAGATGCAAAGGCTAAGTTTCAAATAAGACACACTTTGACCACTATCTACATCACTAATCAAAATGAAACAGAGAGAAAGAGAGAGAGAGAGAGGAAGGAAGGAAGGAAAAGAAAGAAGAAAGAAAAGGAAGAAAAGGAAAGAACGACGGAAGGAAGGGAAGAAGGAAGGGAGGGAGGAAGGACGGAAAAAAAGACACAAAACTTTAGTGCTGGTATATCCTAAAGATTATTTGACTAACACCATCACCACTCATCATATGCTGTCACTCCAAACTCATGCCTTGATTTCCTCATTATTAGTCACTGTAGAACAATTCCCCTTGCTTTATTTTTTAAAACTGTTTGCTTGTTTGTTTGTTTATCTATCAGAGGTGGGGAGAAAGAGAGAAAAAGAGAGCACAAGCGGGGAAGCAGCAGGCAGAGGGAGAAGCAGGCTCCCCACCAAACAAGGAATCCGATGTGGGACTCAATCCCAGGACCCTGGGATCATGATCTGAGCCAAAGGCAGACACTTAACTGACTGAGCCATCCAGGTGTCCCAATTTTCCTTGTTTTGGAAGTTTAATTCATCAGGCTCTTCTTGAACCCACCATTTCCTCATTTATCTATTCAGACATCAAATCCTTGACTACTTGCCTTCTTTTCCAAGCCCACCTCCTCTACACTTGGTTTAAGGACTTCCTACCTGGACTATTATAATTGTCTCTCAATAGCTTACCCTGCCTGAATTTTCTCTGTCATGCCCCATCCTCCACATTTCTAATGGGATTGATCAATCCCTGACAGAATAGGCAGAAGAGCTTCCTTTCATCTGAAAGGTACAGGCTTCCAGTCTTTACTTCAGTGGCCTCAGAACTGTCCCTCAGGATCCCTCTATGCCTAACCAATTTGAGAATATGCTTCACGAAACTCATCTTTCTCCTTAGGCCTACTGCATTTTTATTTATGTTGTTCTTTTCTCCTGGGAATCCTACTCTAAATCCCTCAACTCAACAGCATGTCTTCCATTAAAATTTCCACAGACATGCCATCATCCTTTTTCTGAATGCAAATGCAAATTTCAGCTTTTTATCAAGTAACAGTATTGTAACTAGTCTTTAATAAGACTAGTTCACTCTCTTGCTATAGTGCAGACATACATGGCTTATTTATATTTTGCTCACAAAGAGTTTGAACAAAAAAAAATTCTTAAAACTACTTTGGAATGAATGCAATAATCTCCAAAAACCAAATACCATATGTTACTATATGTGACTTCTCTAAAGGAAATATGTAACTACTCTAAAAGGAAAGTATTTAACCAACATGTTAACTAACAGACTTACAGACTCTAGATGGAAGATTATTTTTCATTTCCATTCTGTAAGTTTACATAGGATTAGCATTAATGACCGGCCATGAATTAATTAACTTGCGGCTACATTAATAACACAAACCTGAAATAAATGCAGACGGTCCAAGAGGCACTCCGTTTCATCTTTTTTTATGAAACATTTAATGCACAGACTGCAAACTTCAGTCAATCTAAGCTTCACATTTCATGGAGTGATCATTTATAATATGACTTCAGAAGTTTTCAACCTAATAATTATCGGCCTCCAATTATTTAGTACCTACCGTGTGTTGGATTCTGTGCTAAGAGCTTTACATATATTCTTCTTTAATCCTCACAACATTGTGAGAAGGATATTGTTATCCTTATTTTATAGATGAAGAAACTGAGAATCAGGGAGCTGAAATAACTTTCTTGAGACTTCATAGCGAGAAAAAGGAAGCCAGAATTAAAACCTGTATTTCTCTGACATCAAAGTTTATGCTCTTATCCACCTCACTTTAATAAAGATCCGTCCTAAATACAAACACAAAAATGTCATTTTAAATCTCATTTCTACCTATTACTGAATTTTGAGGATATTGGCGTGTCATTTTGTCTTTTATGGGCAACAGTAAACAGAACATTTTCTCATTCTTTCAACCAGTGACAATATTTACAGAGCTTATATTAAAGTATTTAGCCTGATTTATTTTTATTTTGTTTAAAATTCAATTAACTTTTCATGACAATTTTAAGGTAGGTCTAGAAGATGAATTTTGCATCAGCCTCTTGTGAAAAATACTAAGATGACACAAAACTTAAGTGGCATGCAAACGAAATTTAGAATGATTGAATGTAAGCTGATACAAATGCTGAAAATACAATTATGTTATGCCAGTCGGATTCCGTGAAAATAAAATAATTGTGTAAGGAATGTTTCACAAGTATTGCCACTTATGTCATCTTAGAAGAATGATATATATTGGAAAAATACTAATCTAATTTCAGAAATTAACCACTTTATAGTAGTACTAAAACATATTTAGAAATATGTTTTTCGGGACGCCTGGGTGGCTCAGTTGGTTGGACGACTGCCTCCAGCTCAAGGCGTGATCCCGGAGTCCCGGGATCGAGTCCCACATCAGGCTCCCAGCTCCATGGGGAGTCTGCTTCGCTCTCTGACCTTCTCCTCGCTCATGCTCTCTCTCACTGTCTCTCTCTCTCAAATAAATAAATAAAATCTTTGAAAAAAAAAAAAAAGAAATATGTTTTTCTATTTTAATGAAACGGGAATTCATTGCTATATCAAAGGACTTAATAAAACCAGGGCTAAAACAAAGCAATCAAAAAAATAGGGATTTTTTTTTTTAATCGACTCAAGGTAACCTACAAATTTAAAATACAACCCTACTTTCCAAATGCTCTATTTCTTTGTGTACCCCGGTTAGGGACTACGGAATTTTTTGTTGTTGGTAGAGAAAATGGTATTTTTACAGGCTTGCTCAATCAAGGAAAGATACTATTCACTCAATCACTCATTCAATAACTAAGCTACTTATTGAGCACCAATTGCATGTCAGCCATTCTTCCATGTACCACAAATAGAGCAGTGAACAAGACAAGACTCCTACTCTCCAGAACTTATCCTTCCCTAGAGATCAACACCTAAGTATACAAGTCAGTACATAAGGTAATTTTAGATAGTGTCAAGTACTATGAGGACACTTAAAGAGGCTAATATAAGAAAGAACATCTAAAGAGCAACATTAAATTGGGTGGTCAGGGAAGGTTATTTTGAGATGACGGCCTCTTAACTAAGAGTTGTGTAAAAGTCAGGAGTAGGCCCATGAAGAACTGAGCAAAGAGAATTCCAGGTGTAAGGACTGAAACAGGCAAAGGCTCTAAGATGCAAAGAAGCTTAACCAGTTCAAGAGAAAATAAAGATGCCAGTGTGAACTGAGTGTTACAAGCAGTGGGAGACAGGAGAGGAGACAGTGCTGAAGATGTAAGAAGGCCAACTCACTTTGTTGACCTCGTGAAGACCTTTGTATTTTATGTGAATACAATATTATGCAATAGGAAACAAGAGTATAAGCAGACAGGCGAATGATGTAACATGATTTATACTACAAAGGAAAGTAGGTCCCATCAGGTTGTTCAAAAAAACCAACACTATATCCTTGGGTACAAGCACAGAATTACAATGAATCTAATCCTTGACTTGGATTTCTAAGGTAGCTTTCCCCCACAGGAACTCAATATGCTCTGGAGATCACCATCTATTTGATTCTCCCAGTATAGGTTTTGTTCTTCATTTTAGAGCTAGGGATTGAGATAGGGTGTGATTAACTCACTCTCATCCCCTCTAAGTAATAATGACCGTCGCCATGGAAAATGCACCCCAGTAGCAAGTTTGTGACTGCTGTCTAATCAGGGCAAGTATCTTGTCTTGCTGATTTCATTGAACGCTTTTCCTCATCCTTCACTTTGACAGAAGAATTCTTCTGAGTGCTTCTGGAAGACAAAGTCATGCTTGCTAAATTACAAGCAGACAGGCGGTACTGCTTTAATTGATGAATGGTATGAGTGTTATGAGTCACTAAGCTCCCAACCAACTCGATTTAGCCACTTGAACTATTCAGTCATATCCTAAAAACGCATGGTAGGGAATGAGTGTCTTATTGCTTTTAGGAAATGGAATCCATAAATAAAAATAAGATGGTATTTGGGGTGCTTTGCTGACTCACAGTACAGACAAGTCAAATAAACATTATCTTCCAGTTTTTCAGCCCAGAGATCAGAAGCTTAAAAGAAGTCAATCTTGAAAGTCAACCCATTAACCTCTGCCTCTCCATTATCTTGTGTTAGACTTTTAGAAAAACTTCTGTATAGCTGTAGCTCCTTAAACCTCGTAATCTCGAGAAGAGCTCAGAAGACTTGACATCAAGTCTTAGGAGCTGTTAAAGTGGGGTTAGGAGATTTAATGAAAATTTAAAAGATCACAGAAACTTTTTTTTGCAAGCAAATGAATGTGTTTCCTTAATCTTTCTGCAAGCCTTTTGTTGTATAATAATAAAATTTCTGCAAGAAAGTTGCCACAATCATCACTCAGAAGTATTATTTCTTTGAATATTTTCTTTGAAATATTTAAGGACAAGAAAGTGTTGATGGAAGAGCCCCTAAGCTGTTCAAGTGTCACTTCATGGCAAAGGATTCTGTGGGCAAGTCCCATTGTGGAAGATCCTTTCTTCTAATAAATTGAAAGGGTAATAATTTCCTACTATAGCTGGTCTTTGGGTACATTACCATTCCTTGTTGGTTTCCTTAACCTTGTCCACACCTCTATTCATAGTCCCTTCATTAAATCCTTTCTAAGTAAACCATTTTGACAGTGCCATTTCTTTTCTGCTGAGATCCTGACTGATTCTCTACCTGACCTCTGATCAAAGACAGACCAGAATCCTTTGACAGAGTAATCACTTAAGATCTCTCTGAGCCATCAGAACCAACTTGTCCTTTGCCCTTCGTTGTCCTTGTAATTATTATGTTGTCATACTGATACTGGCCACTTAGAACTAGTTTTAAAAATACACACACACACACACACAGTGCACAGCTCACATCAACCCAGTATTTCTTGAGCATCTACTATATGCCCAGACCTGTGTTTTAAACTGGAAAATATATACATGTAAAAAATATGGTTCCTGCTACCAAGGAACTCACATTCTATTGAGTGAATATACCTTCTCTAAGCTAAAATCTCTTAAGAAACTTCTTATAGATAGTTTCTCCCACATAAAACCAACTCCTGTATAAAGAAAGGAAGTGCAGAAGGTTGTATCTACAATAATTATCATCCAGAAGCTGCAAATTACTGATGTTTAGAGAGGTTGGCAGGAATTCAGGTACATGAGGACAAGCAGTAGATGGGACTGGGGATTTAGTTAAAACCAGGTAACAGGGAGTACTGAATGCCATACTAAGTGATTTTATCTGGGCATAATCTAATAGGAAATAATATATCTTTAAAAACTCCTGAACAGGAGAGTGAATGATCAAATCTAAATTGTAAAGTACTCATCTTGCAATAAACCAATGAACTAAAGGATCCTGAAAGTAGAGGGAAGGAGACCAGGTACAAAATCACAACAGCCCCAGCAAAAGGCTGAAATAGTGGGCACAAAAAGGAAGAAAAAAGGCTGCAGACACTAAAAAACAAATGGAGACAGTGCATTAATTTTAGCAGTAATACTGAGGGACAGAAGATCTTTGGTAAGTTGTTGTGAGTTACAAAGTGTTAACTCAGACATCATTAGTCTCAGCTCAAATTTACTGATCTTTCACCTGACCCATACTACTGCTCTGTGTCAATTACAGGCATATTTTCTACTGAGAAATAATTACCCAAAACGTTCATCTCATCCACTATTGCTCCATTTTAGTGAAGTTTCTGAAATGCATCTGTTTCTTCCTTTTTTAAGATCTTATTCATTTATTTGACACAGAGAGAGAGAGAGAGAGAGTGCACGTGTGGCAGGAGACGGAGAAGCAGACCCCCTGCTGAGCAGCCAGCCCAATGCAGGACTTGATCCCAGGACCCCATGGATCATGACCTAAGCCAAAGGCAGAAGCTTAACCTACTGAATCACCCAGGCACTCTGAAATACATCTGTTTCAATGAAATAGCATGGTGGTCATCATTCTGTTAGAAAGAATGTGGTGTGGTTTTTCTGTCTTACATCAGACAATAAGGAAAACACTGGAACCTTTGTAATGAAGATCTGAAGCTATAATCATGGCTCAAACATGAAGATTCCATCACATTTCACTTTCTCCATAAACTCTCTTTGAAATGAATGAGAAAAAGTAGGAAATATTCCGTCATCTTTTTCAACAAGGGAAGAGAGAGTAACAAAACTATGCAAATACAAAATGAACAGATATCACACGGAGGGGTTATTTATGATGTATTGATCACTGCTAAAAACAAAAGTATGAAAAGACTGAATAGCAAACACGTGTCAACCTAAACAGAAGATCACCTAATGCAATGAAGCAATTCTTAAAATTCCTCCTTCACCCTTTATTTCTCCATATTCAATCTTCAGAGAAACACTCTGAGACAAAAATCAAAGTCATTTTCGGTACCTCTTAAGGCTCAGTTCTTAGTCCTTGACTCTTCCCTCTCCATGTGCATTCCACCTGAGAGCTCATCTATCCCCACAGTTTCCAATACCTTCTCTGACTCTGTTGCTCCAGGCCTGTCATCTCTCCTAAACCGAAACCCCCTTTTCTCTGTCTACTGGACATTTCCACATAATGTCTTGCAGTTACCTCAAATTCAACCTAAACATTAAAAAAATAATAAAAAATAAAACTAAACTAAAAAATCTAAAAATCTAAAGCAGAATCCATCATCTTCTCTCTTCCATCTTCTGCATCAATTTACGCCATCAACATCACTGTATTCCATGGACCACATTCCCCCCGGGGTCCTCCAACCTTGAAATCTTGACATCATCTTTTTCCCCACTCCTCTGTGTCATTCACTCCTATAAATGTTTTCTACCAAATGTGCATTATTCTTCATCTCTAGTACCTTCCCATCTGGATTAATAACCATTTTAGTTGTATGTATAATCTTACATAATTCTCCAAAGCAAAATGTCAAAAAACACTGTCCTGAATTCCAGGACTGGCTCCGCCCAAAATGTGTAGCCTTAAGCAAGTTCAGCTTCTTTTTGTTTTTAGAAAGCGAGAGAATGAGCAGGGGGAGGGGCAGAAGGAGAGGGACAAGCAGACTCCCCACCGCGCAGGGGGCTCAACTCGAGACTCAATTTCTGGGACCCTGGGGTCATGACCCAAGCCGAAGGCAGACACTTAATCAACTGAGCCACCCAGGTACCCCAGCAAGTTCAACTTCTTAATCTCCAATTTTCTCATCTATAAAATGAGGATAACAATGGTAATGGCATCACAGGGTTGTCAAGAGGATGAGATGGCATAATGCATACAAAGACATCGCAACACTCTTAGTAGCTAGTAAGAATCAGTAAATTTTAGCTGCTGGTACGATCATTACCTCACTCAAATCCAAAGCATCATCTATTATAGTCAAGCCAATTTTAATTAAACTTATGACGCTGCCTTGCTCAATTTCCATTTATCAGCCATCTACATCATCAGAATTGACTTATCAAATTTTTCTCTCCTGGAACTTGTTTTATTTGCATTCAAAGTTTTTCTTACTCACGATGGTGCTAAAAACACCATACAAGACACCTCCCCACTTTGTCACCAATAACTCCAAGTATCTAGGGCCTTGGAAGTTCTCCATTTTTGGTCCTTTTCTAATTCAAAACCAAAAAAGGAAACACCAGCCATTAACACGTTTTTGTTTTTAAACTGAAGCCTTAAAAAAAAAAAAAAAAAAAAAGTCATTCACTTTTGACTTTGAAAAACGAGTTCAGTATCAGTGCAAGTATTTCTTCAGGAAAATGCGATGTCTATGGCCTGGTCAAGTGGATCATGGGATCTGAATAACTGATTTAATTATGAAGTTTTCACAGACAGGTGGGGTTCTGCAGGGACCTTTGTCAATATGCTCTAATAAGTAAACACCACAGCACTCTGAGGCTGGGAAATGTTTCAAACCCTTTTACAAAAGTTGAGGATTTGGCATTATTTTTTCTCCCCATCATTTTTAAACCCTATTGTGTTTCAAAGGAAATTCAATCCATCTGTTTCTGCTTCTTCAAAATGCTGTTGTTTTGTAAGAGCTATTTGATGTCACAAAGCCCAATGAGTCTCAACAAAGCCATTTGCTTCCCAATAGAAGGCTATAGATCTCTCCAAGGGATTAATGAAACTAGAACCTCGGGCATCTTAGACCTCACAGACCTCTATCACATTTCTAGAGTTTCTCTAACTTCAGTCTCCTTTTTGAAGAGCATCTCAATAGGAAATTGCTCCCCCCCGCCCAGTGTCATTAGTCACACACTTCAAAATGTAGTCTCTCGCTTATATTTTATCTTTTCAGAAATTTTAATTCTGACTATTGTGTCACAAATAGGGAACATGTTATCTGGGGAAGCAAAACCCTTGTGATAAGTATTGAAATTTTTTATTTTAATCCTGTAATAATGACAACTTTCTAAGAAAAAGAAATAGTTGCCTCATGCAGCAGGTCTAAAGATAGACTTTTGAGAAAAAATATCTTACATGGAATTAAAAGGGTAACATTAATGGGAGGGCTTCCTTTGCCTAAGTTTCCATTCTGGAAATTTCTAAGAAATAAACATAAACTAGTAGACACAGATCATTTCATAAGAATAAGCTGAACACTATAGCTTTTCTTCTTAGAGTAAGTTACAATTGTATATAGAGTCCTGGGGCTCTGAATTGAAGCAATGAGGGAAATTAAATTTCAAAGTAATTAAGAAAGATGCAATTGAAACAAATTATAATTCTGCTTTCCTAATGTCACCAGGCTTTTGTTACTGCTTTCTCAAATAATTCAGTGAATTAAGAAAAAGGAAATAACTCAAATTAATGTGTTTTTGAACTCCATCAATCTGGTGGTAGTAAGCTTTTCTATGGAAGATGAATCTAATCAAAAGAGGAAAGAGAATTGTTCAGGCTAATTTAGTAACATATTGTAGTCGGAAAACACCAAGATTCCTAAATACCTATGTGACAGACATGTGAGAATGCCACTGCATTTCTTTTTATAAAACTTTCCCTCTAAAAGATTTACAGGGACGAGCCGAGACTGATACGAAGTTTCAGAGGATATAAACTAAACCTCAGTGGTCAGTTACTGGCTGATTGGGCAACAGGAGATAAAAATCTCCTAACAGGTTACCAGAAATCTATCAACATGTATGAGTGGGTTTCCACCTTTGGCTAATCTTTCTCACTTCACATAGTAATTCTTTGTTGATGGGCCTGGGAGTCTTCCACGAGATAAAATTCTGCAAGTTATTTTCCTTTTGAGCAAAATACTAGAGGCAATCAAATAATGTTCGAGCTAGTCACCATAGGAAACATGTACCTAAATTGAGATACAGCAAGAGAAAGAGCAGTCTCAGGTGAGATGGCCAAGAAACAGACCAGATTCCCTCTGATTCAGATCACGCAATGTTCTGATACCCCAGGATGGGCGGGTATGGGCGCCCAAGACACTGACATCTTGCACACGTCCCTTTCCCTTTGATATAGACATAATCTTGTTAAAATGGAAATGTATTAGCAAAGTCAAACAATTAATTGATGCAAGAAAGGTTGTTTCATGTTTTGTGTAAATCAAAGCTGAAAATTCATTTGAGGAACAGTGCCGTATTGTAGACTAAACACAATTTGGCCTGAGTATAGGGTATGGTGTGGGTGTTAAAGTTGTTCTGGGCTACACATGGTCGGTAATCCTCAACAGAAATGTTAACTCAATTTGTCAGTATTATCTTTATGTCAACAGTAATGCTTAAATATTTACAATAGGCATAGTATGCTGAGAGTTAGTAACGCAAGATAAATTGGAAAAATGCTAACAAAATGGATGGTACTAATAGAAAGCCCTGGCACTACAGTCTCTGATTTTATATACAAGAGGCTTGCCCAAAGGTAAGATTCTATTAGGTTCTATCGTTGATATGCCTCTCCAAAAGTTTCCTTAAAAAATGAAGAAAAAAGATTAAAAGTCTTTTAAAAGAAGCAAAGCAATGAGTTTGCTAAATTTATTCTATATAATAAGTCAACAGTTGAGTCTAAAATACATGTTCACTACTATGCTTCTTAAGTCATAAATAATATTGCACAACTTGAACTTGCATGCATTCTCCAGATATACTGCATTTCTAAACTCTCTACAGAATTAAACAGCTAGCATGTTAAAATACAGAACAGAGATAGGAAATCTGAGAAAATGCCCTCTCTCTTCTTTCATTTCTCCAGTCCTGCTTCTGTTGCTACTGTTTGTTGTGTTAAAGGACTGCTACATGTTTAAATTCTTGAATTGAAAAAACAGAGAGAGATAAAACTAATAAATCCATCCCCTACGGTAAAACACTGCCACCACACCAAGCCACCTAACAAAAAAAATCAATCTTTAAAAATATAAATCCCAGGATACCAAAAGCAAATGTCAAAAATTCTTATCTCAAAAGAAGAAAAAGAGGAAATTGAAAGAAACAAATGAAAGATATGTTAGAAGTGGAACAGATAAAACTATGAATTTGTAGAATTGTGTTTCAAGTAAGGGAACAAAAATGGAGTGAAATTCCAAAATTAGCTGCTTCTCATAAAGACTTTATCAAAAAGGAGGAGAAAAGTGAATTGAAGAAAGCAAAAGGTGTTTCCACTTTAAAGTCACTTTTAGTTTTCAACCCTCCTTTAGAATTAATTTATTTAATTGAGCTCTGTTCAAAGGGGAAAAAGGCCACTTCCTTGAAATATGAACAGCCTGCATCATTATGCTTTGCTCCTTCCTACCATTTAAGCTGTCCTCTAATAATCTGGTTGTAACTGTTTCAGAAGAATTGATGGGAGATGTTCTAGCACTGGGAAATGTGCAACAAATGTGTCTGTGACACATGCTTCAGGACCTAATATTCCTGAAGGATCTTGCACTTCATTGCAGAAAAAGCAGATGAGTTCTCTACTGAAAAGAACCTTCACTTTCCTTTCCTATGAGAGACTTTTCAATCCCAGCTGGTGGGGTAGAAATGTAGCAGAGGTGGTCCTCAAGAGCAGCAGTGTCCATCACCCCCACCATGTAACCCTCTGGTTTTCATGCATTTCTTCCTCTTAGGTCACATGGACTTGGGCACAATTACTAAGCTTCTGAAAACTTTCAAACAGAGCATTAAATAATCCTTAGGATAGATTGTTAAATCATATAAATAATAAGAGAGAAGAACAGACATCAAAACCAGTGACTTTTTAAGAATCCTCAACTCACTAGGCCTGTTGCTATTCACGTCCATTTTAATAATACTAATCTTAGCTCCTTTATAAGAAATAATTTAAGATCAAGAGCTCTTGGGTGGCTCAATCAGTTAGGCATCCAACTCTTGATTTCTGTTCAGGTCATGATCTCAGGGATGTGAGATCAAGCCCCACATCAGGCTCTGTGCTCAGCGCAGAGTCTGCTTGAGATTCTCTCCTCCCTCTATCCCTCCCCCTGCTCGCACTTTCTCTAAAATAAATAAATAAACAAATAAATAAGTAAGTAAATGAAAGCTTTAAAAAAATAACAAGGAAATATTCATCAAAAAAGGAAATAATTTTTCCAGGAATGCATCCATTTCATCTAGGTTGCTAAGCTTATTGGCATATAACTTCTGATGATTGTTTCTACTTCCTTGGTGTTAGTTGTGATCTCTCCCTTTTCATTCATAATTTTATGAATTTGGGATTTCTCTCTTTTCTTTTGGATTAGTGTAGCCAGTGGCTTATCGATCTTATTGATTCTTTCAAAAAACCAGCTTCTAGTTTCATTGATACGTTCTACTGTATCTCTGGTTTCTCCCTCATTGATCTCAGCTCTAATCTTGATGATTTCCCTTCTTATGTGTGGAGTTGGTTTGATTTGTTGTTGATCCTCCAGTTCTTTAAGGTGTAGAGACAGCTGGTGTGTTCTGGATTTTTCAATTTTTTTGAGCAAGGCTTGGATGGCTATATATTTTCCCCTTAGGACCGCCTTTGCTGTATCCCATAGGTTTTGGACCGAAGTGTCTTCATTCTCATTGGTTTCCATGAATTGTTTCAGTTCTTCTTTGATCTCCTGGTTGATCCAAGCATTCTTAAGCAAGGTGGTCTTTAGCTTCCAGGTGTTTGAGTTCCTTCGGAACTTTTCCTTGTGATTGAGCTCCAGTTTCAAAGCATTGTGATCTGAGAATATGCAGGGAATAATCTCAGTCTTTTGGTATCGGCTGAGTCTTGATTTGTGACCCAGTATGTGGTCTATTCTGGAGAAGGTTCCGTGTGCACTTGAGAAGAATGAGTATTCTGCTGTTTTAGGGTGGAATGTTCTGTATATATCTATGAGGTCCATCTGGTCCAATGTGTCGTTCAATGCTCTTGTTTCTTTATTGATTTTCTGCTTCGATGATCTGTCTAATTCTGAAAGAGGCGTGTTAAGATCACCTACGATTAGTGTATTCATATC
Organism: Neogale vison; assembly: GCF_020171115.1. NCBI lineage: Eukaryota > Metazoa > Chordata > Mammalia > Carnivora > Mustelidae > Neogale > Neogale vison. Next base: position 282,545,625 of record NC_058091.1, read on the forward strand.
A